>NW_020838000.1:101514-213180 GCF_003676395.1 Aethalodelphis obliquidens | reverse complement strand
TTTTTTTTTTTTTTTTTTTTTTTTTTTTTTGCGGTACGCGGGCCTCTTACTGTTGTGGCCTCTCCCGTTGCGGAGCACAGCCTCCGGACGCGCAGGCTCAGCGGCCGTGGCTCACGGGCCCAGCCGCTCCACGGCATGTGGGATCTTCCCGGATCGGGGCACGAACCCGTGTGCCCTGCATCGGCAGGCGGACTCTCAACCACTGCGCCACCAGGGAAGCCCCCAAATTCTTGTTTGTTTCTTATGCAAAATATTTACATAAGAGCTTTATTCTTCATCATACCATTGTCTTCCTAATCATTCTCCCTGGGTTTCATCTTCCACATCTGAAGTGTCCTATAAGGGCTCTTGTCTAAACTGAGATTGCTCTTTCCCTAAGAGAATCTCTGCTGCCAGATATTCAGAGAGTGCTTTTTTATTCACGCTGCTACATTTGTTTGGACATCCCGGATATAGCACCACATGTGAGCAAGGTGCTCAGCAAGAGAATTTGAAGTCACTTTGTATTTGAAGAGAACAAGGTAAAGAAAAACAGAATCACACACCATTACTCCCAACATTCTGAAATGCAGGCTTTGTGTATGTCAGTTAAAAAAACTAAGTAAAAGATTTTCTCCCCACCGTCTCACCATCTCCTCGTCTCCCCGTGGGTGTCAAGCTAACAATCACTTCGGGGAGGGAGAAAAAGGCAGGACAAATGGCATTCACACCTCTTAATTGGTGTCATTCCACCCTTGTTTCCAGAGCAGCAGCAGTTGAGAACCAGCCTCCAGCCTGGCACTGTCCTCTCAGGGCCATACCAGACGGGAAAGCAGCAGACACTGAATGGCGTCTTAGAAAACATTGTTCTTCCATGAAAATGGACTTCTCACTGCCCCCCATGCCCCCAATTCTTTGGATCCATCATGCAGATTGAGCGGCTTCACTGAGGATTTTGGCATCTCATCGTGCACGTCACACATTCATCGGGCAGACGCAATAACCATCTATCCTGCTTCAGTTTGCCTGATAAATTAATAGGCATCTGATCTGTATATGAGCCAACTGTAACCTCAGAAATGAGTGACTGGATAGACCATTTGGCTGCAGCTCTCTGACCAAAGGTCAGCATTCAAAGCATATGTTTCAGGGAATATCTTACTGGCTTGAGGAATGGGAAGAAATCCAAGATTCTTCAGTGCATTGCACACATTTCCCCAGGTGGTTTGGTAAAGTGATTAAGAACCAGGCTCTAGAATCAGACCCTGGCTAAGCATCCTGTCTTTGCCATTCAAAGCCTAAGTGATGCTGGACCACTTATCTAGAAGTTGCAAGCTTCATTTTCTCAACTGCCATCACAGTAGAATTACAGCAGCTGCAATACCTCATAGCGTTGTTGCGAATACACGTACTACGTGCAGGACAGCATCTGGCACACAGTGCTGATAAATATGCGTGATTAGCGTCATACGGACAAGCAGATTTCTACTAGTCTGTGGACATAAGATCTGACCTCCACATACGTGGGTTTCTAAGTGAGCTAATGTGATACTGGGGTTGTGCAGCCAACCAAGAGCACTCAGACCCACAAGATAAATGTCCGTCTTCCTGGAGTATCAATGTGACTCCTAGGAAGGAATTTAAAGGGATAAACTCGCCTATCTGTAGCAACATGGATAGATGTAGAAACCATCACTTTTGAGTGAAGAAGACAAGCTGCAAAATTATGTATGTACAGTGTAATCCTATTTATTTTAAAACACAAAAACATGGTAAATGTTCTTAGTGTATATAAATGAGTGCAAGTTTGTAAAGATAAACCACAGAGAAGTAGTGATTACATTTAGTGGATGAGAGGAGGGAGACAGGGGTTATTGGTTTTGGTCAAGGGCGGGCTTCAGCCTACAGGGTTCTAAAGGGTTTCGAGGTGGGAGACTAGATTTGCAAATTATTTTTTTAATCAAGATTTTTGTTTAAAACATTATTTCATTTTGCCACAAGACCAGATATATAATGGAATAGAAAATGAAATTTGCATAGATTTTCAAAATAAAACATACCTCGAAGAAGTTTCCCAGTTGCAGGATGAACTACCTACTGGAGCCTTCCAGTATACACGTATTTACCTTATTGTGCTATTAAAGGAATTTTGAAAGAAAAGCTTGAGAAAAGATTGAACGAGATCCTACTCCTTTTTCCTCAAACTTGGTTGGTAACACAACATACACCCACTTACTCAGGCCAGAATGTCAGCTAGCCATTGTTTTCCATTCTCTTCATATTCAACTACTTCCCAAGGCCAGCTTCTTAAATCCCTTGAAAACTTGTCTATTTCTCTTAATTCTCATTTATCTAGGGTATCCTCATCTTTTGTCTGAATTACGGCAAAAGCCCCCATACTGGCTCCCTTGGCTTCATTCTCATGACTCCCTCCAATCCACCAACACAAAGGTGTCCTCATGACCTTTAAAATGCAAATACCATCAGGTCATTCTGCTGCTTAGAATTCTTTGGTGGCTCTGCACCATCTATAATTCATTGAAGCACCTTAGTAGCAAAGACAATTCATGACATGAAAGAGGGGCTCACTGACCACCAGACTGTCCTCGTCTTCATTAGCATAGTTTCAACTTGCAGGCAAACGTCCAGAGGAAGCTGATTTTGTAGATCCCCTTGCACCTACATAGGGCCAGGTGACAGGTTCTGACCATTGGAAAGTGAGCTAAAGTGATGGATTCCTCTGTGGTCCACAGCCTCCTTGCTTTCTTTCCTCTTCCCCCAACTGGATGAATATCACAGGGTTCTGGGGCAGGAAGGGGCCTGGGTACCTGAATCACCACGTGGAGGCCCACTACCTGCTGATCAAGAACACTTATCAAATTGTTACATGTGTAAGAAATCAATTTCTGTTACATTTGAGCTATATGAAATAATAAGAAATATATTGGTCCCTTCCCCCAGTTCCTGACACAGGGCTCCTAAAACCCTTATAATTTCCTATGTGACAAGAACACTAAGAGCCTCTCTTGTTCTAATATTTGGTCTTTGGCCCGTCCTTGACGCAGAGCTTCTAAATCCCTTGTAATTTCCTAAGTGACAAGAGCACTAGGGGCATCTTTTGTTCTATTGAGGTGACTCTGGGTGACTCTGGGTGGCTCCTGGGTGGCTCCTGGTTGGGGGGCGCTGGTCATCAGAAAGATTAAGCCATGATGATAAGATTAGAATCTTCACTCCCCCAATACTCCAGAGAGGGGAGAGAGAAGGAAATGAAGTTAATAACTGGTCATGCCTATGTGAGGAAACGGCCATAAACTCACAGCAGTACAGCGTTCAGAGAACATCCAGGCTGGTGAACACATCCTCACCAGGAGGGCAATGCTCCCCAACTCCATGGGGAGAGAAGCTTCTGCCCTCAGGGCCTTGTCCGAGCTATCTTTTCTTCTGGTGTTCCTCTGTATCCTTTATCTTATCTTTTAATAAACTGTAAGCATAAGTATTTCCCTGAGTTCTGTGAGCCACTGTAATAAATTAATTGAACCTGAGTAGGGGTCATGGGAACCTCTGATTTGTAGCCAAACTGGACAGAAGTTGATGAAGGTACCAGTTTAATAAGACCCATCCTGTCCGCTTAATCTCCACTCACCGCCTTCCTTCTTATCTCACCCACCCCTACTGTATTCCCAAAGAGTGGCTGGAGAGGAAAAAGGTGAAGTACGGGGCAGAGAAGTATAGGTGGAGCTATCACAGCTCACTTCCTCACTCACCTGAAGCCGCCAACACTGGGGTGGGGGGAGGAGAGTCTCCATTACAGTCAGTTCATGGTTTTGAATAGTATCTTTGAGCACTGTAATCACTCAAACAACCTATTTTTATTTGTCTACTAGTTAAAGTGAACAGAAAATTCTTAGACCTGTCAGAGTTTTCCCTTGGAAAAGAAAATGATCTCCCCTGAATAAATTTAAAAGAGATGGTGGAAGATAAAAATAAATGTGTGCTTTGATTTGTGAACTTGAGTTTCAGAAGTTCTGCATGTATGGAGGTTCCTTAAAAAATGAAAAATAGAACTACCCTATGACCCAGAAATCCCACTACTGGGCATACATCCTGAGAAAACCATAATCCAAAAAGAGCCATGTACCAAAATGTTCATTGCAGCTCTATTTACAATAGCCAGGACATGGAAGCAACCTAAGTGTCCATTGACAGATGAATGGATAAAGAAGATGTGGTACATATATACAGTTGAATATTATTCAGCCATAAAAAGAAACAAAATTGAGTTATTTGTAGTGAGGTGGATGGACCTAGAGTCTGTCACACAGAGTGAAGTAAGTCCGAAAGAGAAAAACAAATACCATATGCTAACACATAGATATGGAATCTAAAAAAAAATGGTTCTGATGAACCTAGCGGCAGGACAGGAATAAAGACACAGACGTAGAGAATGGACTTGAGGACACGGGAGTGGGGGGAAGCTGGGACAAGGTGAGAGAGTAGCATTGATATATATACACTACCAAATGTAAAATAGCTAGCTAGTGGGAAGCAGCTGCATAGCACAGGGAGATCAGCTCGATGTGTTGTGACCACCTAGAGGAGTGGGATAGGGAGGGTGGGAGGGAGACGCAAGAGGGAGGGGATATGGGGATATATGTATACGTGTAGCTGATTCACTTTGTTATACAGCAGAAACCAACACAACATTGTAAAGCAATTATACTCCAATAAAGATGTAAAAAAATAAAAAGTTCTGCATATTCCAAGCAAGGTCCTACTGTATAGCACGGAGAACTATATTCAATATCCTATGATAAACCATAATAGAAAAGAATATTAAAAAGAATATATGTATATATGTATAACTGAGTCACTTTGCTGTACAGCAGAAATGAACACAACATTGTAAATCAACTATACTTTGATTCAAAAATAATAATAATAAAAAGAAGTTCTGCATATTCCAGAAACCTTTTTCATCACCGTCAGCACCACTAGGATAATCATAATTCAGAGTCAGGGGTAGACTGTGGAAAAATAGGTTTTCCAGAAAATAGGAGTATAAAGGTGAAAATATTATCTAGGCCCACCTAGGCCTGACTATACTTTCTGGATGAAGAGTTAGTCTTTATAGTATTGAGGATGAGTCAGAAGCCCAACATTTTTGAACATCCTCGTAAATGAGGATGTCTAAAATTTCAGCGTAGGGCAATGGCTCTCAAACTGTGACCTTTAAACCAAACCATTGTCAGCATCACCTGGGAACTGATTAGAAACACAAATTCTTAGTCCCCATCCCAGGCTCACTGAATGAAATTCATGGAGGGGGCCCGGCAGTCTGCGTTTAACAAGCCTTCACGTCATGCCGACACAGCGAACGCGTGAGAAGCACAGGTGGAGGATATATCAGAATATTGAACTATCTGAAGTCCTCATATCAAAAGGCAGTGATTGAGGGCTTCCCTGGTGGCGCAGTGGTTGAGAGTCCGCCTGCCGATGCAGGGGACGTGGGTTCGTGCCCCGGTCCGGGAGGATCCCACACGCCGCGGAGCGGCTGGGCCTGTGAACCATGGCCGCTGAGCCTGCGCGTCCGGAGCCTGTGCTCCGCAACGGGAGAGGCCACAACAGTGAGAGGCCCGCGTACTGCAAAAAAAAAAAAAAAAGGGCGGTGATTGAACAAAATTTCAGGTAAAAAAAAAAAAAAAGATTCAGGTAGCAGGGAGGACAGTACCTGAGCTAGGAGAAGGTTGTACCAAAATACAGATGGGGGCATCTAGACACAGCTGACCGGAAGAGGTCTGCAGCAGCAGGAGACCATTCAGGAAATTATGCCAGCCATTTGACAAGTGTTTTCTAAGCCAATAAGCAGTCAGGTGGGAATAAAACTGAGTACAAAAATGTATTTATTCACCCAAGTCACATAAATATCATGACCGTGACTGTTATGCATGTGCAGCTGATTTTAAAGATTAGTTGGATTCTTCACTGGACACTTGAGAATCCAGGTAAAGTGTTTTCTATACATGAGCCATACAACTGCGCTATTTATTAAATGAGCTGGAAGCTTGTGGTTTGTTACATGTGTAAGTAGCTGAATTGTGTCCTTCTCTCTCCCACCCCCTACTCAAACAACACACATCTATTTATTAAAACCTGCACCAGAAGAGGGAGAGGTGGAGGAGGGAAGAATTGGGAGTTTGAGATTAGCAGATGCAAACTATTATATTTATGATGGATAAACAGCAAGGTCCTGCTGTATCGCACAGGGAACTATATTCAACGTCCCGTGATAAACCATCATGGAAAGGAATACGAAAAAGAATGCATATATGTATACCTGAGTCACTTTGCTGTACAGCAGAAATTAACACAATATTGTAAATTAACTATACTTCAATAAAATAAAAATTTTAAAAACCCTGCACCAGTATATAAGCAAGTGCAAAGCTACAGCTAGGATCCACCTGGTGGGGATGAAACAAGTCAAGAGTCTCAGATTCCTGAAAGAACAAGTCGCCCAGGAGCATTCATTTATTCAACTTGCATCTATCGGGCACCTAACTACTTGCACCAGCATCATTACATTACTATAGCTCATATGTAATATACCTCTTTACAAGTCAGGCCTATCATGCTTCTAGGGATTTTCTCATTTAACCCTCATGATAATTCATCATGGCAGTACCATTATCATTCCCATTTCAGAGGGGTAACTGACGCTACTTAACACCCACAGTCGCCTAGCTGGGAAGTGGTAGGCAGTGTGTTGTCTGATCTCTTAAGCACCACACTATAGTCTTCCCTACAATACTGAGTGCTGTATATATTAGTCTTTAATAACGTATAGTCTCTGCTTTTTGCACATAGATTGTCCATTTTCTGCCTAAAATGTATCAAGCTCTGGATATGCCATTTACTACTTGTAGGAACTGGGGCAAGGGACCTAATCTCACTGAGCCAAAGTATTCTCTTCTAGCTTGTAAGGCTGTTATAAAGATGATATGACGTATGTATAGCACTTGGCACATAGAAGGTTAATAACATTCTTAGGAACACTTTGAAGAACAAGGGCTCCACCTCCACCATGAATCAGTCCTGTTTCAATCAAGGCAGACCTGTAAAGTCTAAGTCAGGGGAGGGTCATCCTCTATATCTCCTCTATTTCACTAGTAAACTGATCGACTTAACAGTGTCTCCTGTGAAAAATGTGGCATTGTATATACAATTGAAAGAATCTAAGTCTATCAACATGCCCCCAATCACATGAAGGTGCATGCCAGGGCCAGAGGGCCACAAGCTACTATGGACCAGCTCAGGAATTCAACCAGGCCCTATAATGAGGGCTTGTTTACACTATCTTATTTAATCCTCATGACAGTGAGCTTGGCATCATTCTCAACACATTCTAGATGAGAAAATTAAAGCACAGACCACAACTTGCCCGTGTGGTACATTGGAAGAGCTGGCATTCCAACCCAGGCCGGTCTTAGTATAAAAGTCCAAACTATTGCCTGTAAATGACACTGACTCCCTAGTATAAGGACACACGTGGATTATGCACCACTTGAAAAATAGACAACCTTCTGTTCTTTACCATTAGTGTAAATGATTAGGTAAATGACTAGTATCACCTTAAGTTTTCTCTGTAGGAGGTAATACATCCTTGTCATGAGAAATGGGCTTCCTGACTGGGCAGTGGACCCTTCAAAGGTACGGGATTAGATTAGTGCTTCCCAGTTCTCATGCACTTGTGTGCCACCTTCATGACTTTTGCTATTTCCAAGTATTACTTGTAAGGGACCACCATTATTACCTACCACAGATAGAAGGAAATCATAGAAATAAATACAAAGAAAATAAACAATGACATTACACCCTAGCTACATCGTATTTCCTCTCTTTTTGTGAAAATAGATTTAAAACATTAGAAAAATGGTAAACACTTACTAGCATCAACCTGAAACTTTCTGCTTAACATAATCAGAACAATACTATAGTATTGAAAAGTAAACACCATTCAGTAGGTGGTTTAGGATCATTTAGTGCCTTGCCCAGTTGCCAACTCATCTCATATGTCACCGAAAAGCATTCGTTGTGGTCCCAATGGTAACTACCACACTTTAGGAAATAATGCACCTAAAATATTTTCAGAGCTCTTTCTGATCCTTCGATTTTATGGAAAATTTTCCTACTTATGCCTCTGGCAATCCACCTACTACCTAAATTAATGTAAATTCAAGCAGTGCTCAGCAATGCATATGTGTGTGTCATAAATACTGGTAATGGATAAGTAATACAATCCTCACCCTGACACTCAAAGGTACACTGACAATCAGAACACAAGAAAGCAAGTTATCCAATTCACCTGGAACTTTAACAGTTCCCTGAAGCTGAATCTGTACTCAGTGACTAGAAACAAAAGCTGGAAAAAAAATCTGCCTGTCAAAACCACACAGCTCACATCAGCTCAGAACAGCATGAGGAAATTGTGCTCGCTATTTTCCACGAGTAAAGAACACTATCAAGTTACATCTGGAGTTTATCTGTAATGAAGAATTGCCTTCCAAACGTTCCTCTCTGGCTCCCATGAATATTTTATTTTTATACAAGAGATAAGACAGACAATTCTTAGGAAGAAGGAAGAAGCTATGCAGAAAGAGAATTCACCTATCTGCTTGCTCCCTGCTGGCTTTCCCCAAACGGTAAACATTAAAACAGTGAATAATGTATTGGGGAAATAACAAGTAATTACAAATAAGACTACTTGATAAGAGACAGTTCTCTGTTGATTCCTCTTACTATATAGTCAGGGAGATGTTCCCAGATATGCAAATACTGGTGATTTTCAAATAAAAATGTCTCTTCTGTTTCTAATTGCCCTCCTGGGAAATTTCCTTTGAAAAATTCATTAGATACAATTATCACCTCCATAAATTTTTCTCTCCCTTTCATAGACTTGAGAGTCAGTGGAGATCAAGTATAAATGATTTAGTAAAGCAAGTAACCAAATGCTATGCTTAGTTTTAAGCTATATCCAAGAACACCATGCCAAGTAATCAGAAGATGCTAATGGAAAAGTCAAGGACAAAAATCTTGCAAGGGCATCCCTCATGTCTATTGTGATTATATCTTTATCATCCAAACAGGGATGGAGTTATGAAATGAAGAATGTATCAGTTAGATACTACTATGTTACAAACCACACCAAAATTCACTGGTTTAAAAGAACTATTATTTATTATTTCTCTTGAGTCTTTGCATTGGCTAGGGGTCAACTGATTTAAGTTGGGCTTCGCTGGGAGTAGCTCTGCCCCATGCGTCTCTCCTCCACCTCCCGGGTCGAACTGGCTGGCCTGGACATATATCCTCATGTCCATGGGGGAAATTCTCTTAATGGTCTTTCTACATGGTCTTTCCTTAAGCATTTGTGCTTAAGGGTAGCCAGACTTCTTACACGGCAGTTCAAGGCTGAAATGCAAGTGTCCCCAAAGAGAGCTAGACAGCACCTATATTACCTTTTCTCATCTGGCCGTGGGAGTTACCCCCTATTACTTATTACTACATTCTGTTTGTTAAGGAAGTCACGTTGTCCCACCAGTTTTAAGGGGAAAGACAGACTTCTGCCTCTTGATGGGGGGTTGGCAAGGTTCTAAAAGAGCATGTGGGAGAAAAAATATTTTTGTGCTTATTTGGGAAAATACAATTTGCTAGAAAGGAATAATGTCATGGAGTATCTCATCATTTTGTTGGCTACTCTCTTCTTTCCCATTCCTGTCCTCTTACTGCATTCTTCACACATCCTCTTTGAGCTCAAAGTTTTTCTTCCTCTGCTATGCAGAAAGTTCAGTTCTCTCCCCAATCCTATTTCCTCTGCTAGTGAGAACAAAGGGACTCCATTCCCCAGGAACCTTAACTTCTACTTTCTTTAGAAAGCAATTTGTGGGGGGGACCTTCAAGATGGCGGAGGAGTAAGACGTGGAGATCACCTTCCTCCCCACAAATAGAGCAAACACCTACATGTGGATCAGCTCTTACAGAACACCTACTGAACGCTGGCAAAATACCTCAGACCTCCCAAAAGACAAGAAATTCCCCACGTACCTGGGTAGGGCAAAAGAAAAAAGAATAAACAGAGACAAAAGAATAGGGACGGGACCTGCACCAGTGGGAGTGAGCCGTGAAGGAGGAGAGGTTTCCACACACTAGGAAGCCCCTTCGCGGGCAGAAACTGCGGGTGACGGAGGTGGGAAGCTTCGGAGCCGCGGAGGATAGCGCAGCAACAGGGGTGCGGAGGGCAAAGCGGAGAGATTCCCACACAGAGGGAACTCACCAGCCCGAGAGGCTTGTCTGCTCACCAGCCGGGTCGGGCGGGGCTGGGAGCTGAGGCTCGGGCTTCGGTCGGATCCCAGGGAGAGGACTGGGGTTGGCGGCGTGAACACAGCCTGCAGGGGTTAGTGCACCACGGCTAGCCGGGAGGGAGCCCGGGGAAAAGTCTGGAGCTGCCGAAGAGGCAAGAGACAATTGCTTTGGGGCGCACAAGGAGAGGGTATTCAGAGCACCACCTAAACGAGCTCCAGAGACGGGCACGAGCCGTGGCTAAAAGTGCGGACCCCAGAGACGGGCATGAGACGCTAAGGCTGCTGCTGCTGCCACCAAGAAGCCTGTGTGCGAGCACAGGTCACTATCCACACCTCCCCTTCCGGGGAGCCTGTGCAGCCTGCCACTGCCAGGGTCCCGGGATCCAGGGACAACTTCCCCGGGAGAATGCACGGTGCACCTCAGGCTGGTGCAACGTCACGCCGGCCTCTGAAGCCACAGGCTCGCCCCGCATTCCGTGCCCCTCCCTCGCCGCGGCCTGAGTGAGCCAGAGCCCCCGAATCAGCTGCTCATTTAACCCCATCCTGTCTGAGCGAAGAACAGATGCCCTCCAGCTATCTACACGCAGAGGCTGGGCCAAATCCAAAGCTGAACCCCAGGAGCTGTGCGAACAAAGAAGAGAAAGGGAAATCTCTCCCAGCAGCCTCAGGAGCAGCAGATTAAATCTCCACAATCAACTTGATGTACGCTGCATCTGTGGAATGCCCGAATAGACAACGAATCATCCCAAAATCGAGGCAGTGGATTTTGGGAGCAACTGTAGACTTGGGGTTTGCTGTATGTGACTGACTAGTTTATGATTTATATATTTATCTTAGTTTAATTTTTAGCACTTGTTATCACTGGTGGATTTATTTACTGGTTTTGCGAATTTTTTTTTTTCAATTATATGTTTTACTTTAAAAAATATTTTTATAAAAAATTTTATTTTAATTATTTTATTTTTCTTTCTTTCTTCTTTTTCTCACTTTTCTTCTGAGCCGTGTGGCTGACAGGGTCTTAGTGCTCCAGTTGGGTGTCAGGCCTGAACCTCTGAGGTGGGAGAGCGGGGTTCAGGACATTGGTCCACCAGAGACTTCCTGGTCCCACGTACTATCAATCGGCGAGAGCTCTCCCAGAGATCTCCGTCTCAATGCTAAGATGCAGTTCCACTCAACAACCAGTAAGCTACAGTGCTGGACACCCCATGCCAAACAACTAGCAAGACAGGAACACAACCCAACACATTAGCAGAGAGGCTGCCTAAAATCACACTAAGTTTACAGACACCTCAAAACATACCACCGGATGCGGTCCTCCCACCAGAGGGACAATATCCAACCTCATCCACAAGAACACAGGCACCAATCCCCTCCACCAGGAAGCTTACACAACCCACTGAACCAATCTTACCCACTGGGGGCAGACACCAAAAGCAACACAAACTACGAACCTGCAGTCTGCGAAAAGGAGACACTAAACATAGTAAGTTAAGCAAAATGAGAAGACAGAGAAATATGCAGCACATGAAGGAACAAGTTAAAAACCCACCAGACCAAACAAATGAAGAGGAAATAGGCAGTCTACCTGAAAAAGAATTCAGAGTAATGATAGTAAAGATGATCCAAAATCTTGGAAATAGAATGGAGAAAATACAAGAAACGTTTAACAAGGACCTAGAAGAACTAAAGAGCAAACAAACAATAATGAACAACACCATAAATGAAATTAAAAATTCTCTAGAAGGAAACAATAGCACAATAACAGAGGCAGAAGAAAGGATAAGTGACCTGGAAGATAAAATAGTGGAAATGATTACTGGAGAGCAGATTAAAGAAAAAAGAATGAACAGAATTGAGGACAGTCTCAGAGACCTCTGGGACAACATTAAATGCACCAACATTTGAATTATAGGGGTCCCAGAAGAAGAAGAGAAAAAGAAAGGGATGAGAAAATATTTGAAGAGATTATAGTTGAAAACTTCCCTAATATGGGAAAGGAAATAGTCAATCAAGTCCAGGAAGTGCAGAGGGTCCCATACAGGAAAAATCCAAGGAAAAACATGCCAAGACACATATTAATCAAACTATCAAAGATTAAATACAAAGAAAAAATATTAAAAGCAGCAAGGGAAAAGCAACAAATAACATACAAGAGAATCCCCATAAGGTTAACAGCCGTTCTTTCAGCAGAAACTCTGCAAGCCAGAAGGGAGTGGCAGGACGTATTTAAAGTGATGAAAGGGAAAAACCTACAAGCAAGATTACTCTACCCAGCAAGAATCTCATTCAGATTTGACGAAGAATTTAAAACCTTTACAGACAAGCAAAAGCTAAGAGAATTCAGCACCACCAAACCAGCTTTACAACAAATGCTAAAGGAACTTCTCTAGGCAGGAAACACAAGAGAAGGAAAGAGACGTACAATAACAAACACAGAAACTTTGGTGACTGAATTAGGAAGAAATAGGAAATATAAACAGACCAATCACAAGCACTGAAATTGAAACTGTGATTTGAAATCTTCCAACAAACAAAAGCCCAGGACCAGATGCGTTCACAGGTGAATTCTATCAAACATTTAGCGAAGAGCTAACACCTATGCTTCTCAAACTCTTCCAAAATATAGCAGAGGGAGGAACACTCTCAAACTAATTCTAGGAGGCCACCATCACCATGACACCAAAACCAGACAAAGATATCAAAAGAAAAGAAAACTACAGGCCAATATCACTGATGAACATAGATGCAAAAATCCTCAACAAAATACTAGCAAACAGAATCCAACAGCACATTAAAAGGATCATACACCATGATCAAGTGGGGTTTATACCAGGGATGCAAGGATTCTTCAATATATGCAAATCAATCAATGTGATACACCATATTAACAAATTGAAGGATAAAAACCATATGATCACCTCAATAGATGAAGAAAAAGCTTTCAACAAAATTCAGCACCCAATTATGGTAAAAACTCTCCAGAAAGTAGGCATAGAGAGAACTTACCTCAACATAGTAAAGGCCATATATGACAAACCCACAGGCAACATCGTTCTCAGCAGTGAAAAACTGAAACCATTTCCTCAACAATCAGGAACAGGACAAGGTTGCCCACTCTCACCACAATTATTCAACATAGTTCTGGAAGTTTTAGCCAAAGCAATCAGAGATGAAAAAGAAATAAAAGGAATCCAAAGAGAAGTAAAACTGTCACTATTTGCAGATGACATGATACTATACATAGAGAATCCTAAAGATGCTCTAGAAAACCAATCAATTTGGTAAAGTAGCAGGATACAAAATTAATGCACTGAAATCTCTTGCATTCCTATACAATAATGATGAAAAATCTGAAAGAGAAATTAAGGAAACACTCCTATTTACCATAGCAACAAAAAGAATTAAATACCTAGGAATAAACATACCTAAGCAGACAAAAGACTTGTATGCAGAAAACTATAAGACACTAATGAAAGAAATTAAAGATGATACAAAGAGATGGAGAGATATACCATGTTCTTGGATTGGAAGAATCAACATTGTGAAAATGACTATACTACCCAAAGCAATCTACAGATTCAATACAACCCCTATCAAACTACCAATGGCATTTTTCACAGAACTAGAATAAAAAATTTCATAATTTGTATGGAAACACAAAAGACCCCAAATAGCCAAAGCAATCTTGAGAAAGAAAAACGGAGCTGGAGGAATCAGGCTCCTAGACTTCAGACTCTACTACAAAGCTACATAAACAAGACAGTATAGTACTGACACAGAAACAGAAATATAGATCAGTGGAACAGGATAGAAAGCCCAGAGATAAACCCACGCACCTATGGTCACCTTATCTTTGATAAAGGAGGCAAGAACATACAATGGAGAAAAGACAGGCTCTTCAATAACTGGTGGTGGGAAAACTGGACAGCTACATGTAAAAGAATGAAATTAAAACACTCCCTAACACCATACACAAAAATAAACTCAAAATGGATTAAAGACCTAAATGTAAGGCCAGACACTATCAAACTCTTAGAGGAAAGCCTAGGTAGAACATTCTATGACATAAATCACAGCAAGATTCTTTTTGACCCACCTCCTAGAGAAATGGAAATAAAATTAAAAAATAGGGGCTTCCCTGGTTGTGCAGTAGTTGAGAGTCCGCCTGCTGATGCAGGGGACACGGGTTTGTGCCACGGTCTGGGAAGATCCCACATGTCGCGGAGTGGCTGGGCCCATGAGCCATGGCCGCTGAGCCTGCGCGTCCGGAGCCTGTGCTCCGCAACGGGAGAGGCCACAGCAGTGAGAGGCCCGAGTGCCACAAAATAAATAAATAAATAAAAATAAATATAATCAAAAATAAACAAATGGGACCTAATGAAACTTAAAAGCTTTTGCACAGCAAAGGAAACCATAAAAAAGATGAAAAGACAACCCTCAGAATGGGAGAAAATATTTGCAAATGAATCAACTGACAAAAGATTAATCTCCAAAATATACAAGTAGCTCACGCAGCTCAATATCAAAAAAACAAACAACCTAATCCAAAATGGGCAGAAGACCTAACTAGACATTTCTCCAAAGAAGTTATACAGGTTGCCAACAAACACATGAAAGGATGCCCAACATCACTAATCATTAGAGAAATGCAAATCAAAACTACAATGAGGTATCACCTCACACCAGTCAGAATGGCCATCATCAAAAAATCTACAAAAAATAAGTGCTGGAGAGGGTGTGGAGAAAAGGGAACCCTCTTGCACTGCTGGTGGGAATGTAAGTTGATACAACCACTATGGAGAACAGTATGGAGATTCCTTAAAAAACTAAAAATAGAACTACCATACGACCCAGCAATCGCACTACTGGGCATATACCCTGAAAAAAACATCATTCAAAAATAGTCATGTACCACAATACTCATTGCAGCTCTATTTACAATAGCCAGGAGATGGAAGCAACCTAAGTGTCCATTGACAGATGAATGGATAAAGAAGATGTGGCACATATATACAATGGAATACTACTCAGCCATAAAAAGAAACGAAATTGAGTTATTTGTCGTGACGTGGATGGACCTGGAGTCTGTCATGCAGAATGAAGTAAGTCAGAAAGTGAAAAACAGATACCATATGCTAACACATATATATGGAATCTAAAAGAAAGAAAAATGGTTCTGAAGAACGTGGGGGCAGGACAGGAATAAAGACGCAGATGTAGAGAATGGACTTGAGGACACGGGGAGGGAGAAGTGTAAGCTGGGGTGAAGCGAGATAGTGGCATGCACATATATACACTACCACATGTAAAATAGATAGCTAGTGGGAAGGAACTGCATATCACAGGGAGATCAGCTCGGTGCTTTGTGACCACCTAGAGGGGTGGGATAGGGAGGGTGAGAGGGAGATGCAAGAGGGAGGGGATATGGGGATATATGTATACGTATGGCTGCTTCATTTTGTTATACAGCACAAACTAAGACAACATTGTAAAGCAATTATACTCCAGTAAAGATGTTAAAAAAAAAAGGAAGAAGAAAGCAATTTTGTTCCCTTACTCAGATTTAGAAGTTAATGACACGTGGACTCATCCTCTATAGGACTGCAGAGAACAGTGTGAGAGAAAACAAGGAGAATATCAGAAGATAGGATATTCTTTGTGATGGCCATAGTCTTTGATAAAGAATTCTTCTCCTTGAGATAGAGCCTGGAAAGACTAAAGGATAAGGAAGTCTCACTTGTTCCAAGAAACAGGATACATCTTCTATAATGCAAGGGAGAAACATATGTGGACAAGACTCCTGAGGCTTGGACACCATCATCTACCGGTCTTTTTGAAGATGGAGGAATTCCAATGCTTCAGTATGGAGTAAGTGATTAGTCAATGAGATAAGAATGTCAGACACAGAAAAGGCCTCAGAAAGAGAAACAAAAATTCTGTAACTGTTGGAGCAACAGCAAAACCCTCCTGGAGAAATATCCTGCTTCATGCTTCCATTTCTTCTCCTGTGTGTAACCGTTTTGCAAGTGGAAAAAGATTATTATTATAGTGTCTCTGAAGGTGCCTACTGCATAAGATTGTTCTAATGCAATAGTGTCCTTCACATTGCATTCTAGAAAAATTAGTTTTCCTTGAGAGAAAATGTTTGCGATGTATTTGTGTCAGTTTAGATTATATTCTGTAGCATGTAAGCACAAATTTAATTAATAATAACAAAAAAATTGAGGGTTTTTTCTTATGTAAAAAGAAGTCCAATGATTGCCAGAACAGTCACTCTAATATTTTTATGATTTCATCAAGGATTCAGTTTTCTTCTATTTTTTCCACTCCACTAAATTTACTGTGTGGCTTTTATCCATGTGGTTTCAAGATGGCTGCTGCTGCTTCAGGCATCACATCCATATTCCAGGTCAGAAAAAGGGAGAGGAATCAAAAGTCTTCTCCTTATGAGGCTTTGTTTTTGTATGACAAAAAAAGAAATACTTCTCAGTGACTTCTGCCTACATCATATTAAGATTTGTCACAAGGCCACAACAAATCAAAGTGATATTTTAATTTTCTAGTAAAGCTAGGCAAAGACATAGGGTGGAAGTTGCAAATGACATTTGGTTACAAAAGTACAGTGTCTGCCACAGTAGCAGACCAGGAGTCAAGAGTGGTGGCTTCTATCTAATCCTCCATCCTAAAAAATATCTAATCATGAAGAAGCCTTTTAACCTCCACAAGCCCATTTTTCCCATTAAAAAAATGGAATAATGAAATAGAAGATCTCTAATACTCTATGATCATCTACACCCAGGATAACTTTAAGGCAGGATGGTTGGGGCAGACATGGTTGGTCACCTGCCGAACAGCTATTTCCTACTTGTCTTCTTTATTGGCAGAAATTAGCTCCCACTATAAAACCTGGTGAGGTTTTCTAAGCCTCTTTTCCAGCTAGAGCATGATCATGTGACCAAAAATTGGCCAAGGACGCCACCCAAGGAAAAGTGTATGCCATGGCATCTGGGAAAGATTTTCCACCAGACTCTAAGGTGAATGTGTAAGGAGAAGTCTTCTGGCTCCCTCTTCCATCTCTATTCCCATCCAATTAGAGCTGTAGCAGCCATTTTGTACCAATGAGGAAACAAATTAAACACATTGAAAATGATGGAATGGAAGGCTGATAAAGAATTTTAGCCATTGATGAAATCAGTTGTGGGACCACCTTTTTCTGACTTCATTTTATGGGAAACAATAAGGACCCAGTTTTGTTTTGTTTTGTTTTGTTTTTCCAGGATACAGAGTCCCTTTATTTATTTTTAAAAAAATTTTATTGGAGTATAGTTGATTTACAATGTTGCATTAATTTCAGGTGTACAGAAAAGTGAGTCAGTTATACATATACATATATCTGCTCTTTTTTTTTAAAGTTTCTTTTCCATATAGGTTCTAACAGAGTATTGAGTAGAGTTCCCTGTGCTATACAGTAAGTCCTTATTAGTTATCTCTTTTATATATAGTACTGTATATATGTCATTCCCAACCTCCCAATTGACCCCTGCCCCCCCATATCCCCTGCTGACAATAAGTTTTCTACATCTGGAACTTTACTTATGTTTTGTAAATAAGTTCATTTGTACCCCCCCACCTTTTTTAGATTTCACTTATAAGCGATATCATATGATATTTGTCTTTCTGTGTCTGACTTAACTTCACTCAGTATGACAATCTCTAGGTCCATCCATGTTGCTGCAACTGGAATTATTTTGTTCTTTTTTATGACTGAGTAATATTTCATTGCATATATGTACCACATCTTCTTTACCCATTCCTCTGTTGATGGACACTTAGGTTGCTTCCATTTCCTGACTATTGTAAATAGTGCTGCAGTGAATATTGGGGTGCATGACTCTTTGTGAATTATGGTTTTCTCCAGGTATATGCCCAGTAGTGGGATTGCTGGGTCATATAGTAGTTCTATTTTTAGGTTTTGTTTGTTTGTTTGTTTTGTTTGTTTTAGTTTTTGTTTTTTTTCTGTGGTACGCGGGCCTCTCACTGCTGTGGCCTCTCCCACTGCGGAGCACAGGCTCTGGATGCGCAGGCCCAGCGGCCATGGTTCACGGGCCCAGCCGCTCCGTGGCATGAGGGATCCTCTTGGACCGGGGCACGAACCCACATCCCTTGCATCAGCAGGAGGACTCCCAACAACTGCACCACCAGGGAAGCCCTATTTTTAGGTTTTTAAGGAACCTCCATACTGTTCTCCATAGTGGCTGTACCAATTTACATTCCCACCAATAGCATAGGAGGGTCCCCTTTTCTCCATACCTTCTCCAGCATTTATAGTTTGTAGGTTTTTTGATGATGGCCACTCTGACCAGTGTGAGGTGATACCTCATTGTAGTTTTGATATGCAGTTCTTTAATAATTAGTGATGTTGAGCATCTTTTCATGTGCTTTTTGGCCATCTGTATGTCTCCTTTGTGAAATGTCTATTTAGATCTTCTGCCCATTTTTTGATTGGGTTATTTATTTATTTATTTTTTTGATATTGACCTGCATGAGCTGTTTTGTATATTTTGGAGATTAACCCCTTGTCAGTTGCTTCATTTGCAAATATTTTCTGCCAGTCTGAGGGGTTTTTTTTTGTTTTGTTTATGGTTTCCTTTGCTGTGCAAAAGCTTTTAAGTTTAATTAGATCCTATTTGCTTATTTTTGTTTTTATTTTCATCACTCTAGGAGGTGGACCTGGTTTATTTATGTTATTTTTTTTTTGATGTTCTTATTTGCAGCCCAAAAGATCCTATACAAAACAGTGATCTAATAGAAACAATTGTACAGTCTAAACTAGCACACATCCGTCTTACTCGTTCTGGGCATATGAATCCCCAGGGTAGCTTGTTAAAATGTAGATTTCTGATGCAGTAGTACTGGGATGGGGTCTAAAATTCTGCACGTCTATCAGGCAGGTGGTGTTTCTGCTCCTGCTCTGCAGATGATCTGCACTACAGTTTGGACAGCAAGATGATAACCCACGTGTGGCTATTTTACATTGATCAAGCCACAGCACTTCCTTGGGCCTCAGTTTTCTCACAGGATCCCACTTCTTATGATTCTAAGTACCATCAGAAGAAAATACAGTAATTTATTCCAGAAATGGAGATACACATGAAAAGCAAACCAAGGAAACATAAATGCTGAGATTTATTTTAATCCCTGTACTGAATGATCATTCATCTCATTACTTGATACAAATTGCATCCGGGATGAGGTGCACAGGCCAGTGTTCATTTCCATGACTGTCCAATAACCCCCCCTACACACACACGCTCAGAAATATCCTGGGAACAGAATGTTAACTGAGCTGAATTTGCAGCTGCTCCTTGGAACCTCATTATGAATAATGTGTGTGCTCATCAGAAATTCAATTAATAAAGATTTGAAAAGATTTAGGAGCAATCCATCCTCTTCTCCACCCCTTTTTCAATGGGAATGAAGAATGACTGTGGTTATTTTAATAACAAAAAAGCCATCTGCCTGCAAAGGTGACTGCTCCTTTGTTCCCTCTGCCCCAGGTGCTCCTGGAAGCCCACAAACATCTTGGTCCAACACTGAAATCTGGCTGCTTTCATATCTGGGTGTTCTCTCTCTGCCTCCTACCATCAGCGCACTTCACTTATGCAACTGGTGGAAAATAACCTGCTCTACCCTGGTACACTTCAAACCAAAGTCTTGGACGTCCATTTACTATACCCTGAAATATGTCAGGTGTCAGGAAGGGATCGAGCACAAGAGCTCTATGGTACCATGAGTGGAGAAATAAGATATTTTTTTTCTTTTGTATAGTTTTTAATAAACTTTATTTCTTGGAACTGTTTTTTTCTCTTTAGTTCTCATTGTGTTATTTTTTCAGCTTTATTGAGACATAATTGGCCAATAAAACTGTAACGTATTTGAAGCATACATCATAATTCTGTATTTACATATGCATAATATATATAAGCATACATATTATATATAATACGTATATATAATTTCATGAAAACATTTACATGTACTCTTAAAAATGTTAATTATACAACATAGCATAGCAACTCTATTAATCACATTACATGTAGATCCTCAGACTTTATTCATCTTAGAGCTAAAAAAAAAAAATAGAAGTTGGTCTGAAAGAACTGGTTCAGATTTACAGAAAAATTAAGATAGCACAGTGGTCTCATTTACCTCACATTTGTTTCCCCTATTATTAGCCTCTTACATTAGTATGACACTTTGTTGCAAATAATGAACAAATAGTGATACATTATTATAAACTAAAGCTCACAGTTTATTTAAATTTCCTTGTTTTTGTTTAAACCTAATGCTCTTTTTTTGTTGCAGGATCCCACACTGCACTGATGTTATGTCCCTTTAGTCTCCTCTTGGCTGTGACTACTTCTCAGACTTTGTTTAGATGATCTTGAGAGTTTTGAGGAGCAGCGGTCAGGTATTTTGTAGGACGCCAAACTATCAGAATTTGTCTGATGTTTTTATCATGATTACACTGGGGTTATGTTATTAGGAAGAAAGGCCAGAGAAATGAAGTGCCATTTTCATCCCATTCTATCAAGCAAACATACTCCAACTGATTTATAACCATTGATGTTGGCCTTGACCACCTGGCTGAGGTAGCGTTCTGCAGGTTTTTTCACTGTAAAGTTACTCTTAGTCACTCTTTCCATGCTGCTCATTGTGAAACAAAGTCACTATGGGAAACCTATATCTAAGGGGTGAGGGTTTATGCTCCAGCTCTTTGAGGATATAGATCTGCATAAAATATTTGGAATTCTTCCATGTGGGAGATTTGTCAATTCTCCCCCATTTTCTCATCTATTCAATCACTTATTTATATCAATATGGACTCATGTATATTTACTTTATACTTTGAGTTAAAATCTAATATTGATTAATTGACTGATTGAGTGCTCAAATTGTTTTGGCCATTGGGAACTCTTTGAGTTGGCTCCTATTTCCCTGTGGCATATCCCCATCACTGTGTGTATGCGGGGAGGGGTGGGGGGAGGGAAGTCCTTTTCATTTTTTACTTTAAAAAAAATTATTGGAGTATAGTCGATTTAAAATGTTGTGTTACTTTCTACTGTACAGCAAAGTGAGTCAGTTATACATACACATATAACCATTCTTTTTAAATTACTTTCTGATACAGGTCATTACAGAGTATTGAGCAGAGTTCCCTGTGCTATACAGTAGGTCCTTGTTGATTATCTATTTTATATATAGTAGTGTGTATATGTCAATCCCAATCTCCCAATTTATCCCTCCCCCCACCCCAGCTACATGTAAAAAATGAAATTAGAACACTCCCTAACACCATACACAAAAATAAACTGAAAATGGATTAAAGACTTAAATGTAAGGCTGGGTACCATAAAACTCTTTTTTTTCTTTGTTTTCTTTCTTTCTTTTCTTTTCTGAGTACTTTCTTACTTTCTGGTACTACAAGATGATCAAGGCTCATCTTGTATATTTCCTCTTCCATTTATAGAATCGGTCATTTTCCCAAGCAGCTCTGCTTTTTTTAAAAATTGGAGAATGGTATTAGAAACCAAGATCTGGGTTCTAGGTGTGTTCATTGCTGTTGGAGTGTCATTTATTTTAGGCCCTCTCAGCTAACAGAGCAAAACAATACAGGTTTATACTAACTCATATATATACACAAAACTATGACTATTTCTATATGTAAACATCTGTATCTATATGACACTAAACATGAGTTCTTACTGGTGTCCCCAACTCTAAGCCATTGCTTTGTGTCTCATTCTGGCGTCCTCTCCTTGCTTACCTGGAACCTACCACTCCAACAGTGAGAAAACTTGGCTCCCGCGATCTACTATCCATTTAATTAATTCTTCCATTCTAGTATACATTGCAGTATCAGAATTGTTAACCTGTACCCTCATGGGAAACAATTTTGTCAACTAGGCTACAGGTCATATGTGCAATTCCTTTTGCCTTTAGCTTTACAAACTCAACTCATTTCCACAGATGTTTAGGTCTGCACCTTTTCCCCCAACGCTTTTCAGTGAGATTGTTTCATCCATTTATAATACAGTTATATGCTCTTGTCACTGTCTATATTTCTTCTTGGGACCCTAAGACTCTATATTTATATCTTTTTATATTTGATGGTAATTTGGAGTTCAAAGTAAATACTGCAGCTCAATGTTCTGGAAAGAAACTCTTATTTACCCCACTTCTCAAACATTTCCACACAATGATTCTTCTGCTTCTCATTTCATATCATTGAATTAAATTATAAAATAATATACTGTAACAACTATTGGGAATCTTAGGGGTTTCTTCACCTGTTTAGCCAAGAAATAGCAGGCCAGATAAATTATATGTTTTGTCTAAAGACTGAGCTAGTTAGAGATAAAAGCAGGTATAGGACTCAACTCTCTTGGTTCCCAATCCAAGGCTACTTTTCTTATACTACCTAATATATAGGGAGAAGAGTGTTTTTGTATGCATCTAAGTTCTCAATTGCTGGTGACACTGCACTATGGATGCAAACTTGGGCTTGCTACACTTTGGGTTTTACACAGTGTGTTAACTATCCCCCTTGTCCTATAAGTGTATTGATGACTAGCTGAGTATAATGTGGTCACTTCTAGGGTAGCCTCTAAGTACATCCCATTGGACATGGATTGGATTTTCTTTCCAAATCCTGTGAAAAAAGAAGGGGAAGAATAAGTGAGAATCCCTTTGGATCCATAAAACTCAGAAATACTTGGTTCTCATTGCTCAGAGCATCAGCTCTGACATTGCCTCTTCCTAGAGCCTTCCCTGACTCATCTCTCTCTGCCCCAAGGTTTCCTTTTCTCTGTGTTTCTATAGCATTTTTCCCACTACCCTCTGTCATTAGACAGTGAACTCTTGAGCTCTAGAACCACAGCATTTATCTTTATTCGCTCCACAACTGACTTTGTATGTGGCAAGTAAGATCTTTTCAATTAATATTTGTTTAAGTAATGAGTAAAAAATGAATGGATCTAGAAACACCATTAAAAAGTTAGAAACAGGAGTAAGATAGGAAAAAGGAAAAGCCAACGCCAGCCATGTGAGGAACAGGAGAAGGATGAAAAAGAATAGGGTTAAAGTTGCCTTAGCAACAATAGGGCCCAGAGAGGAAAGGGGATTGAGGTTACCTAGGAAGGAGTCCACACCCTCCACAAATAACGTAGATATGGGGCAGTCATGGATGTACAGTCCTTCCAGGATGTTAACCACCCATGATATTGGTAAAGGATCCTTCTGTGTCTCCAAGGTAGAGGTTGGAAGAAATCTAAAACAGCTATTTCACCTAACTTTCTTTCACTCAGTCCTCTACTTAAAACTGCCACAGCACTGTGAATGGAAGTCAGAAAATCACAGGACCCCGGTGTTGCATGAGACAGGGATTCTTGACAGGATCAAAGGCCATGAGAGGAAAAGCCTCATACTCCCATTTAAGGCACCTCTTGGCCAAGAGACAGAAACTTGATCTTCGGGTTCAAAGTCACAGAACCCCAAAGATCTGTCCAAAACAGTGACTAATGGCTTCACAGAGACATGAGGGGGGTGATAGATAGAAGTTAGACTAGGTTCGAATGAAAAAGCTAATAAAAGAACCACCTTGTATTATTGATATTAGACAGAATGATGGAAGAGGCTAGTAATTGAAATAGCTTCAGAGAGGCCAAAAAAAAAAAAATAAGAAAAAGAAAAAGTAATGTAGAATGTCCAAGAATGTCTACAGAATCATATAGACAGGAATGCAAATCTGGCCACTTGTGCTCACTAACTAGGTGACTTCGGACATGTTAATTGTACGTCCCTATCCTTATCCTCATTCCTTATAAAGTTAGGATAATGATACTCATCTGGTAAGTTGGGTATGAGGGTGAAATGAGAAAAAATAGGTAAAACAACACAAAATCTGAAAGATACAGAAAATCAACAACCACCACAATTTATCAAGTACTTATTGTTTGATAAACATTATACTAGATGTATTATGTAGTTTTTATGGTTGGTATATTATTGACCTATCAGTAAATGTCAGAAGATTCCAAATTTTCCTTCTTACAGGTCCTCAAATCTGAATCGTTTTCTTCTACCTTGGAGGATTTGTATGAAGCAACCCAAAGGCAAGAAAATGGTAAATGATCCTCCCCCAAGTATTCTGCATTGGCATAATTCATGAAACAGTGAGACATCTAGGGCAATGCTGGTTACAAAATAGACAGAAGAAAGATGATGGCATTTGTACAGTAGCCCAATCTTCTTAAAGACGGCCTTCAACATCTAGTGCCTTTTATCAGGCCAGAGAGCTGGTTTTGTGAACTAGTTTCTTCTCAGACTCAGGCAGCTGCTGACTGGCGTTAGAATAAGGGCTGCATTTCTCAGTATCTTGTAACAATTTCTCTCAATGAAGAGGAAAGCAAATTGTCACTTAAAAACAACTTTTTTTAAATAAATTGCAGGAGCAGTAATTTCTATTGCCCTTTGGCTCTCAGAGACTCACTCTGTCTTTCCATGGTGATTATCATGATTACATGCTATTTAATTGTATATTTAGGTCTCTACAGAAACTGCGGACACGTTTCAGCTTTGCTAGAAGAGTTTTCAATAAAAATTCCTTGTGAGAATAAGGAATACTCTTCCTTATTCTATATTAAACACAGTATCTTGTATTCATCTTAAATGCATGATCACATCCTTGGTGTTTTCAATGGGAAATTTTGGATAGGCATCCAGTCCTCACTGTCACCATCTGGAAAGCCTTGTGGGAACATTCGGTCAAGGTCCTGACTTTTAGTACTAGGCTAGTCCAGTGAGGAAACAGAGGCCAGGCTATACCCTTCTCCCTCACTGGGTGGAAAGAATCTGAAGCTAATGACAGATTCCCAGTGGTTCACATTAACCTTGACTGATGTAACACAGTAAGACTTTCCTGGCCAAGTAAAGTGACAGATAATTCCTGACAAGTCTGGGAGCCAGGAGGGTCTGTGTCCAGGGCTTTGGTGACCCTACTGTTCCTTCAAAATGGAGATGTAAGTTGCTGAAACTGTTGCCGAAATTCAGCCTCTGTACACTGGTGCTGGATTAAATCTCAGAAACAGAGTTTTGGGTGAAGTAGAAAGAAATGGCTTAATTGCTTAACCAGGGAAAGGGGGCCACAGTGGGCTCATGTTCTCAAGACTGTGTGCCCCGCCCTGGAGGGGGTCGTGTGGGGTCTTATAATATTCAAGGAGCAGGGCGTGGTCAGCTCGTGGACATTCTTCTGATTGGTTGGTGAGGTAATGGGGAGTCGGCATCGTCAGCCTTCTGGTTCCAACCGCTCTGGGGTCTACATGCAGTTAACTTCCTCCACCTGGTGGGGTTTTCAGTACCGCAAAACGGCTCAAAGGACACGGTTCAGAATATTCTCTATGGTCTTGGAGGAAGAACTAAAGGTTCTTGACTCTGTTTAATAGCTAAAGTATCATTATTTGGACTTGCTTGACTGTTTTCCTTTCTGCAGTTTTTCACTTCTCTGATTAAATTTATTCTTTGACTAAAGTTTTTCTACAGACAAAAGTCAGGAGAAGGACATGGGTGGGGGTCTATCCTGGGAAGGCCTCCTAGGGTCCTGCTTGGTTACAAAACCAGGTGAGGAAAAGAGGAATATGGCAGGTTCCTGGTTCTGTAAGCGTCTATTCCTTCCTCTACTGACTGGGACTTTAATCCCAAAGCTCAGAGAATATTAGAGCTGAATGACAAGGGTTTACAGTACCATTCATTGAGTAAATGGCAAGTTAGAGTAAAGAACTCATTTAAGAAAGGGATGACCAAACCCAGGAAAAGGGCTTACCACTAAACACTATCTCAGGACCCATCGGTCCATGAGGTGGTATAGTTTTCCCTTTCAGATATCTTGCCAAAAGAGCTCACCCACTTTTCCAAATGACACAGCCTAGGTACTCATTTCATCCATGTCAGAAAAGTAATAACATCACACATAAGGATCAAATAATTTTCCACAATCGAAAATACATTTCTCCAAACAGGAATTGTTTTACACCAACTTTCCTAAACTAAGTAAGTTTTATTTATGTTTTCACTCTTGAAGCTGGGAAATCCATATTGGTACAAAGAAGTTGGCTATAGAACAGAGAGAATTTGATCTGGCTTTGGTCAAATCTACCTACAGGACTTTTTGCCTTAAAAACCTCACATGACAAGTTAGACATACCTCCACAAGGTAACATTTATTTATTCAGTGCTAGGAAAGCCTGACCATTGCTAGGAGACCTGGGTCTAACACTACCTCTGTCACTAACTGAATACATGTGCTTCAAGAAGACATGATCTTCCTGGGATTCAGGTACCTCATCTATGAAATAAAGCAGTTGCACTAGATCAGTATTTCTCAACACTGAACATATATGAATCACTTGGGAATATTTTTTTAAATGCCATGCTCAGGCATTACTCTAGACTAATTAAATCAGACTCTCCAGGGCTGGAGCTATGTCTTGAAAGTTCCTCAGGTGATTCTATTTCAGCCAGGGCTGAGACCTATGAGGCCGCATTATTCCTGAGTTTATACTATATTGACATTTTGTCACTTTCAGGTTTTTACATCACCTCTGAACTTTCTGTCATCTCTGAACTTTCTCTCCTGTGGAAGGAAGAATTCTAAGGTGACTCTCAATGGTTTATGTCCTTTTATCAACCCCCTTTGTGTCAGGTGGAAACTGTGTCTTGCTTCTGGCCAAGAGAATATGGCAAAGGTGATGAGATAATCTCTCTCATGATTAGGTCACATTACATATAGCAGATGGGACAGTGAGATTCTCCTGTGGGCTCTGAAAAAGCAAACTGCCGTGCTGTGAGAGGGTCTCTGATATGACTGAATGTCTGACCCCCAACCCCATAATTCTTAAGCTGACATCCAATCCCCAGTGTGATAGAATTGGAGATGGGGTCTTTGTTAAAATGTTAATACTGTCATACATACGTGTATGTATGTAATCTATAAATTGTAGCAATATTATTTTGGACCTGTCTCCTAAAGTTAAGGAAATAAAAGCAAAAATAAATAAATGGGACTTAAACTCTAAAAGCTTTGCACAGTGAAGAAAACCATTGACAAAATGAAAAGACAACCTACTGAATGGGAGAAAATACTTGCAGATGATATTGTTAAAATGTCAATCCTACCAAAATCCATCTATAGATGGATTGAAATAAAAAATAAAATTTTTTATTAAAATAAAAAAATTTAAGTATTAAAAATAAAAAACACTAAAAAGTAATAAAAAAAAGAAAGGAGAGCAACCAAACCAAAAAACAAATCCACCAATGATAACAAGTGCTAAAAACTATACTAAAAAAAATAAATAAATAGACAGACAGACAGAACCCTAGGATATATGGTAAAAACAAAGCTATACAGACAAAATCACACAAAGAAGCATACACACTCACAAAAAGAGAAAAAGGAAATATATATATATATATTTAAAAAAAGGAAGAGAGGAACCAAATCAATAAACAAATCTACCAATGATAATAAACTCTAAATACTAAACTAAGATAAACATAAAACCAGAAACAAGTCAGTTGCATACAGCAAACCCCAAGTCTACAGTTGCTCCCAAAATCCACTGCCTCGATTTTGGGATGATTCGTTGTCTATTCGGGCATTCCACAGATACAGGGTACATCAAGTTCATTGTGGAGATTTAATCTGCTGCTCCTGAGGCTGCTGGGAGAGATTTCCCTTTCTCTTCTTTGTTCGCACAGCTCCTGGGGTTCAGCTTTGGATTTGGACCTGCCTCTGTATGCAGATCACCTGAGGGCATCTGTCCTTCTCTCAGACAGGACAGGGTTAAAGGAGCAGGTGATTAGGGGGCTCAGGCTCTCTCAGGCCGCGGGGAGGGAGGGATACGGAATGCGGGGCGAGACTGCAGGGGCAGAGGCCAGCATGACATTGCACCAGCCTGAGGCGCGCCATGTATTTTCCTGGGGAAGTTGTCCCTGAATCACGGGACCCTGGCAGTGGCGGGCTGCACAGGCTCCCAGGAGGGGAGATGTGACACCTGTGCTTGCACACAGTCTTCTTGGTGTCTGCAGCAGCAGCCTTAGCGTCTCATGCCCGTCTCTGGAGCTTGTTTAGGCGGTGTTCTGAATCCCCTCTCCTCAAGCACCCCAAAACTATGGTCTCTTGCCTCTTCGGCAGGTCCAGACCTTTTCCCGGACTCCCTCCCGGCTAGCTGTAGTGCACTAGACCCCTTCAGGCTGTGTTCACACAGCCAACCCCAGTCCTCTCCCTGCAATCGAACAGAAGCCCGAGCCTCAGCTCCCAGCCCCTGTCCGCCCCGGCGGGTGAGCAGACAAGCCTCTCGGGCTGGTGAGTGCCGGTCAGCACCGATCCTCTGTGCGGGAACCTCTCCGCTTTGCCCTCCGCACCCCTGTTGCTGCGCTATCCTCCGTGGCTCCGAAGCTTCCACCCCATCACCCCACCCCCACCCCGTCTCTGCCGGTGAAGGGGCTTCCTAGTGTGTGGAAACTTTTCCTCCTTCACAGTTCCCTCCCAGAGGGGCAGGTCCTGTCCCTATTCTTTTGTCTCTGTTTTTTCTTTTTACTTTGGCCCTACCCAGGTACATGGAGAGTTTCTTGCGTTTTGGGAAGTCTGTGGTCTTCTCCCAGCATTCAGTAGGTGTTCTGTAGGAGTTGTTCCACATGTAGATGTATTTCTGATATATTTGTGGGGAGGAAGGTGATCTCCACATCTTACTCCTCCACCATCTTGAAGGTCTCCCCCCCCCAACTTTTTTTTTTAAAATTGTATCTACATGAGGGCTTCCCTGGTGGCACAGTGGTTGAAATTCCGCCTGCCGATGCAGGGGACACGGGTTCGTGCCCTGGTCCGGGAAGATCCCACATGCCACGGAGTGGCTGGGCCCGTGAGCCGTGGCCACTGGGCCTGCGCGTCCAGAGCCTGTGCTCCGCAGCGGGAGAGGCCACAGCAATGAGAGGCCCGCGTACCACACACACACACACAAAATTGTATCTATATGAGAAGATAGACGTTAACTGAACTTATTTTGATAATCATTTCACAATATATGTAAATCAAACCATCATGCAGTATTTCTTAAACTTATACAGTGATGTCTGTCAATTATTTCTCAAAACAAAAAAAGTTAACTGTTTGCTCTTCTCGTATTTCAGAGTGGGTTTATTATATGAGTCAATGAATATAATGGGTTTAATTAAACACAGGACTTAACACATAGTAATGACTCAAAAATGGTAATGGTGGTGGTTGTTGCTTTTGACTCGATTGCATTAGGGAACATTTGTTTATTTTCAGGACCTATTACAAAACTTCCTAGGTGATTAGAAAGCCTGAAAGGTTTACTAGGCACATATGAAAATGTGGGGTTGAGAGGAGAGTGTGGTAGTGGTACCCCATCCTTAGGGGGAGGCAGTGTCTTCCTCTCCCTGTTCCCTATCTTCATTGCTTCTTGCTTCAACAGCAAAAGGGCCAATGCCAAGAGGATGGACATCACAGTGATTAACAATGCATTTGTAGTAGCTTATCTGGGTTAAAGAACAAAAACATGACATTTTTGCCCACTCTCTAACTTGTCCCTAATACATTCTTCCTTTTTCACTATTAAAGCGAGTCTTTCTCAGGCACTGTTCTGAACTACTTCCAGAGACTAGATGCCATTCTTTAGAAGTCATAGGATAGGAGGCTGCTTGACAGCCTTCAAAGTCTTAAAATATATATTGTATTTGTGCTGCATCACCCAGGAGGACCACGGCCGAAATACAACCTCTTTGCTCAACAGAGCTGTAAAAAAAAATTAAGTTCCAAAGTTTGCTTTTCAGGGTTTCACACTCAGTGTGAAAAAACTATAAAGCTGGGCCCCAGAAAGACTTTCTCTTTGGCTGAAAAGAACTGTCAAGAAAGTTGCCCAACAATCCCCAGAACTCAAATTTATTTGTCAAAGAGTGGACTGCTTTTCAAAAGAGAGACAAGTCAGTAAAATAAGAGGCAACTTCCCTTCCATGAAACAGAAAACAAGAGAGAAACAAAAGAAGATTTAGAGGATAAGTAAAGGAAATACTAAATTATATTGAAAAATGAAAGTAAGAACTTCACAAATTCATTACCAGAAATTTGGCATGAGCTAAAACAAAGATGCTTAGATAAATTCTTGGATATGAGAGCCATAAGGAATCATTAACTTCAGAGGCCTTGGAGCTGTTCAGAAAATCTAAAATACATGTCACAAACACCAAGCACACCCTCCCACAAAAGGTCCTTTTGTGATACCTTCAGAAAAGTAATTCATCCCAGATTGATCCCCGTGTTGCATTTGTTTTTTCTTGGACACGAAAAAGAATAAGAGAGAAGAATGAAAGACTTATTTTTAAAATGCTTTATCTCAAGCATAACTACTTTCAGCACCAAGGTGTTGATCTGAGGGGCAATCTGAATGAAAGTTGCCTTTGTTCAGTCTCCATGATCACTGCAAGCTTTATGATCAAAATTAGAAACAACTGAAACATGAGAACCATGTTCCGATGTACAGCTAACTCTTGCTCACAGAAAACAGAACATTACTGGAGGCCTTCGGGGATCTTCTCTGGTTCACTCTGCAGATGAAAGGCTGAAAACAGAGCTGTCTTGAAGGCTTAGAAAACAAACTTATGGTTACGGAAGGGGAAAGGTCGGGGGAGGGATAAATTATGAGTTTGGGATTAACATACACATACTACTATATATAAAACTGATAACCAAATAGGACCTACTGTAGAGCACAGGGAACTCTATTCAATACTCTGTAAAAACCTATATGAGAAAAGAATCTGAAAAAGAATAGATAGATGTATATGTATAACTGAATCACTTTGCTGTACACCTGAAACATTGCAAATCAACTATACTCCAATATAAAATAAAAATTAAATTAAAAAAATAAGCTAGAAAAAAAGAAAAAAAAAGAAAGAAAGCTAAGGAGTGAGAGAATAAAAGGAGGAAAGAAAGAAGAAAATCACTGGGAAACTGTGCCTGAGATAGCCTCTTGTCACTCCTGTTGTGGGGCGATCTTGGAAGGAAAAATGAGTTTTAGGACCTACCGCACACCCCGCACATCCCCTTGGAGACATCTCTCCACGCTGGGACCCAAGGATTGAGTCAAGGGACTCCAGGTGCAGCAGGTTATGAAAAGCACATCCCAAGTGTTCTGAGTGTTCTCGTGGAAATTTCGGGACCACATCCACACTTTTATTCAGCATTTTTCCAGGTCTGATACTTCTCCAAGTAATTAGAAAACCATCTGTTAAATCCTGATCATGTCTTACATCAAAACTGAATTGACTAAAAAAAAAAAAAAAAAAACTGAATTGAAAAGAATAACATCATTGTCTTCCCTTTTTGAGATGACAGAGGATGTGAGAGTTGAACCTGTTTGTGGCTTGTTTGCATTGGATTCCCAGCAGGTAGTCAAATGTGTTCAACAAATGCACTGGAACACTTATTTTCTCCTTTCAACCGGGAGAGATGAAAATTGTCCATTAATTTCTCCCATAATTCACAAAACTGGCAGCTAATTAGATGTTTTCTGGATCCATGATGATTTGCAGGACTTTTAACTTTTTTATAAATATTTTATGAATAATCAAGTTGCAGAGTAAGAAGCAAAATAACCAATATACATATGAAAATTATTAAGCCTCATTTATAATCAAAGAAATGGAAATGAAGACATTGGGAAAGCATCCTTCTTATAAAATTGGTGAGGATCAAAGACAATAGTCGTGTTCATACGCTGCTGATGACAGTGCAAAGTGGTATAAGTTTTCTGTGTGGGGGAGGAAGGTTTGGCAAAATTTATCAAATGCTTTAAAAATTCACATACCCCTTAGTTCCAAAATTCCACTCTATGAATGTATTCTAAGAAAATAACGGATGTGCACAAGCATTCGACTTCAAGAACATTCAGCACAGTATTTTTTATAATAGTGAAAAAGCAGAACCTAAAAATTTTAAACAGTATCAGTTAAGCAAAATATTGTATATCCATATAAGAGAATGCCATTTTGCTATTGAAAATTACATTGAAGGTTTTTTTAATTATTGTTTCAAAGACATACTTGTAGCATATTTTGGTTAAAAAGGAGTTTACAAAAATTATGACTATATTTTTGGTAAAAGCAAAGTGTTAAAGGTGAAAAGGTAGATAGGGTTTTGATGGTATTAAGTACTAATTGGGCCAGGGAACACAAGAATGTCTGGCTTTTGCCCTGCCAAATTTCCCTGTTTCTTTCAGTTTTCTCAAAGAAGAGAAATGCAGGGAACAAATCCAAATAGTAAACAGAGTACCAGCTTATTAGCTGGGTCAGTGCCTGAGAGGTCCGTGAGATTTCTTAGTTAAAGGTGAAGGGGGGACAAATATGGTGCTTCTGTCTCCCCACCACAGCCCAAAGCAGGGACTCTACTTAGGCACACATACAGAGAAGAGGAAGGAAAGCCAGGCCTGAGTAAGTTGTTGATCTCATTGCATAGAATGAGGAGAGTCAATGAAAGTAAACTACCAAGGCACCACCTTTTTCATCGGTCACCAGACGCACTAGTAAACACAGCCTAATGAATGCCATAGAATTCCATCAATAACAGTAGCAGATTTCCTTGCCTGGGGTCATGAGGCAGGGTGGGGAGGGAGGTATGCTTACAGGTCAGATGAAAGACCCAGGACCACAAGGTCCTGCCTGCACTGCACCATTTCAGCAATCTGCTGCTGCTGCCTACAAAATTGCTCCAAACCCAGCGGTTTACAACACGTTTCTGTGGGTTGGCCAGGCTCTGACATGCTGCTCCGCCCCATAGCTGAGTTGAGTCACGCAGCTGCATTCAGCTGGGTGCTCGGCTGGTGCCAGAACCTCGCAGCTGGAATCTCACACTCCAGTCTCGCTCCTCACTCCCTAGTGTTACCTGAATCTCTTTGTGCACGGTGACCGGCTTTAAAGAAAAAGTGTTCTAAGAAAATAAGCCCTGTCCTGAAAAGGTACCCAGGATTTGTCGTAATCAGGTATGGCAGGACACTCAGACACAGAAATGATTGTCATGAAGGAAGACGTGTATACTCAAGATCCCGAGAACCAAGGGTCGGGGGCGCATTGGCTTGGTGTGTGAGAATCAGATAAAGGAGCTGGTTGGAGGTGTGGGCTCTGGATTGGTTGGTTTATACATCAAAGTTGTTCTCACAGGGAAGTCATTTACAATCTCTAGGAATCAGAGAGCCTGGGAAGGTCAGTGTCTCCAGGATCAAGGCCCCAAATGCCAGCACATCAAGAATACAAAGAAAAAGAAAATATAGTCCAGACAAGCCCCAGTATGCAAGCTCCTGCCAAGCCTCTGCTTCCATCATGTTTGCTGAGATTCCCTTGACAAAAGCCAATCACACGATCAATGCAAGAGATAATATAGGAGAGAAGTAAACAAGGGCATGGATTTGGGATATTACCCATTGAGGGCCATCAACGTCATAGTTACTTCATGAATATTGCTGAATGAAAGGATATTTGCCAAAGTCAACACTGGTCACCCTTTGAGTCTAGAGTTATTTATTTTGTTCTTTTATTCTATCTTGTCCTTTTCACCCTATAAAATTTCTTATTTTCAACATGAACATGCATTATTTTTGTAATAAGGACAAAGCCAAAATTAATCAACTAAATAAATACTACTGTCTTAGATCAGATTCCCTAGAAGCAGAACCTAACCTGAGGATTCTTGTGCAAGTGATTTAGTGCTGCCATGAGAAAACCAACCCAAGGGAAGTGAGAAAAGCAGAAGAGGACCAGAGAAGGAGCTGAGCAAGTGTGATCTCAGGTGAGGTCGAGTAAGGAGAGCTAAAGGATGACCAGCACCATGGAGCCGGCTCACCTTGAGGCGATGGGATCAGGTGTTTGTACCTCGTTTAGTCATCGTCTGTGGCTACCCCTGGGGAAGAGAGTATAACCTCTCAGACATCTCCTGGAAATAGAAGTCCCACAGTGGAGAGCAAGTCTCTGGAGAAGGACGCAGCTTTCAGCCCTTAGGAGGCAAGCTCCGAGCCGCTGGGGGATAGGTGTACCCCCTCTATAAAGGGGACCACTATCATCTACTACAGCTACTCTAGCTTGTTCCACAGGGTGATCCGGATCTTCTCACGTGAGTGCCTCTGAACCCCACCACAGAGTCCAAATATGCCCCCTGAACAGAGAAGAGACATCAAGTATTGTATACTGCTCAATGGATGTTAAGTATTTGGAACTCAGAATTTCTGTTATGCATATACTATGAATCCTTTATGACTTCAGGGCGTGGGATTCTAGGGAGCCCACCAGGATATTACAGATAAAACATCACTCTTTTCTCTTGGAATAGCTGTGACTCTGATGATAAGGCAGATTTTGCTAAACACTTCCCCCATAATTTTTTCCTCTGGGCTGAAATCATGCATGAGAAATTCCAAAAGGGATCATTTTCTTCTAAAGGTTACAGGCCTAAATTATAAATTCAAGTCCATAAGTTAGATGTCTAAAAATTCTAAAAATAGGGGTGGATAATAAGAGTGTTTTCTCAACCAAAACCACAAACTTCCCTCTGCTGCACTCAGAGAAAGCAGGAGAAACTCATCTTTCTCCCCAAGTGGAAAAACGGGAAAGAGAAATCTAGCAGATGCCTTGGATTTTGTGCAATGTATTTCCATCAATCTCATTTATTTTTGCTCGGTCTTATTTTCAGGCCATTGCATTCAAATACTGAATCAGGCCATATCCACAAAGATGCTCTGGGAGAAGGAAATGGCCGTTTATTAGCAGGCATGCTTGTTTTCTGGTTTCTACCATCGGTGATAACATGTAACTGAAGGAGGGAGAAATGATGGCTCCTAGAATCTTCAGTAAGCAATTTTTCTTTTTTTTTCTTGCGGGATCTTAGTTCCCTGACCAGTGATCAAACCGTGCCCCCTGCAGTGGAATCGGGGATTCTTAACCACTGGACCGCCAGGGAAGTCCCTTAAGTAAGCAATTTGATAGAGGTTCCTGGAAACACGGAGCATCTGGATGTCTCTGCTAGGTGAGCTATGGACAGAACAGAGAATGGCCTTGTCAAAGGGGCTCCCATATTCACCAAATTGAGAGATAGACAATAAAAATGAGACAAAGGGTTCCAGCACTGCCGTGGTCCAAGTGAGATGGAGTGTGAGGCCAAAGTACTGCCACCCAGTTTCTTCCCAAACCCCACCTGCCTTCAACAACTAACCTATATGACCAGGCAGAAAGAAAATAATTGAGGCCAGGAATTTAAAAAATTAAATTAAAAAGAAATGGGCACATAGCTATACAGCTGGCTAGAAAGACAGCCAAAACTGTAATCCAGAAGTATCAATATAATGATCTTTGTAAATCATTGTTCAACCATTGAGTAAATAGAATTTTATTCTTTTCAACACAATTAATAGGTTTTACACAGTTTTAGAACTTTTTTATATACATAAAGCCACAGAACATAAATCAATCGATCTTTTTACGCATGATATTTCTTGTTTGGGATTTGGACAGTTCAACTGCTTTAATTTTCTCATGGGAGATTAGCATGGAGGTCCACAGTTAGCAAACTAGTCTTCCGTTTCCAAACTTCTCATTCTAGTTCTTTCTCAATTTCTCCCCTCTCTCTCCCTCTCTCAGTCTTTCTCCCTCTTTTCCTCCTTCCCACTATCCTCATCTCCACTCCAGTAAAAAGTTTGACAGATCCATCCGTTCCCCTTCTCACACGGGCTCACTGCAGGCCATCTGGTCATGTGATCTATGGTCGCCTCTCTGGGAGACTCTGCAGGTTAACAACGGTCCTTTGAAGAAGCCAGTGGCTCTTCTCAGTCCTGGGAAGTTGAAGGTGTGAGCACCACATGCTAACACTTCCTCCCCCTGAGAAGCTGGCTTTGGAAGGAGAGGGAGATCAGCAGGGCTTCTCTAACGCTGGCCTGCAAGTGACTCCACCTGGCAGGGGTCGAGGGAGGAAGAGTCCTTGGGGGTCCTCCCCTGGGTGTTGCCCATCTTCCAGTGGCAGGACACAGCGGCTACCAGTGGACAGGATGAAGAACACATTAGAGATTCCACTCCCAAACCAGAAGTTTCAAGCTAGTTCTAGTTACTTTGCTTGGAATATATTAGGCGAAACCCCATGAAATTGCCAACAGTCGACTGCTTTGACCTAAAGAAAAAGGTCAAACGGAATCTCACATGTGTCACCTAATCTATCCTGCATGACGTCTCTGAATGACAAGGAAATTGTGGCAGTAAAAGAAAACCTTTGTAGGGACTCCATTCCTCACGTCGACTGCATCACTCCCATGCTCAGAAATATTCATTGCAATCCCCACGATAATGTTCACATCCATCACTGTGGCACAAAGCCCTCTTCAAGGGCTTCAGCCCACCTATCAATAGTATTCATTCCTACTTCCCAGTACCCACCCAATCTGTCTTTACCTTTCCAAACCTTTCTCTCCCTCCACCTCTTGAAGTTCAGTGTAAGTCATAAGTGTTTGCAAAGTTTCCAACTTGCCTCCAATTGTTTTACACATTCAACATAACCTGTCTCCCCAAAAGCAAAGGATAACAGACAGAAGAACTATAATCAAAGCATGATGATGAACTTGACCTTCTTTTCCAGAGCTTGAATAGTTATTTGAAATTGACTTCACAAATTCAAAAGACAATTCTGAGTTTCTGTTGAAACAAAAATACATTACTTGCTCTTCAACCAATGAAAGGAGAGAGATGACAGGATAAGCCTCAGTCCATGGGACTCTTCCATGGGGTTGAGGAAACTGACAGTTGTGCATCTTCCAGGACAATGCCACCCAGAACTCCTCGGAGGAAAAAATAAATGTTTTCTCAGTAGCTTAGGTGGGGGCACTCATGTTGGGTCTTCCTTCGGCAGTTCCTCAGGTGATTGGATTCACAGAAAATTGGCCTTTCTGGCACCATATTCTTCCGTAAAAGTGACGGACCATATGAATCATGAGAAGTCGGAACCCAAAGGACCCTCTTGCTAATACTCACACTAGGAGGTTACCGGGCTGGTTAGGAACTGCAAACGTGTCCACTACAGAGGCCAGTGTTCTGGACTGGATCTCTTCCCAGAGATTCTACAGACCATATTTCCTTTGCCATACTCCGACCCTGACAATGGGCATGTGATCTATTTTCTGGGACATTGCTAATGAGAACCGTGTTTTATCGGAATTTCTACCCCTTCCTCTTCGCACCTATCTCTTCTGTTACTTTTTTCTAGTAAACACGTTTCTTTTAACTTTCAGATAGGTTGAATCGGGGGTTGATGAAAGCCTATTTTAGTTTGGGTTCCCCCAGCCACATGATTCATGGCCCCCAAGACATGGATTCGTGTGAAAGTAGTTTTTCTGGAAGGCAATGCCAGCAAATACGTGCAGGGGACTGGGAAAGTGAGCTGGGTAGGAAAAGGAGTCAAAGGTGCAGTGTCCATCAAGTTACCCCTGAGGGCAACCAGAGCTTACACAGCTGAGGAGTTCTGAGAGCCAGTGTAGGACACATGCTTCAGAGTTTTCTCAGCTGAGGGGTACCAGGGAACCACAATATGTATACTTACCCCCTCCATCATTGGGGGAGAGCGGCTGAGGAGTGGGGGAGTGGTGAATTCCACAAATGTCCGATCATCTGGCAGGTGTGCAAAGGGAGTTTTGGGTCAGGGAGAGATGTCAGGCAAAGTAAATGCTGGCAGTTGGAAGGTAAGGGGGTGAGAAACAAGAACTGGGGGGAGGGGTGCTGACGGTGTCTGCTACAAAGCTAAAACTCAATTAAAGAAGAGAAGAGCTTTTTTTTTTTTTTCCGGTAAGAGGCCTGAGATGACCTCTAAAAATGGTCCGCTATTCGCTCGACCCAGAAAACCCCAAAGCAAGTCAAGAGGTTCAAACCTTTGTGTTCACTTTAAGAACGCTCGTGAAACTGTCCAGGCCATGAAGGGTATGCATATCTGAAAAACCACCAAGTATCTGAAGGGTGTCACTTTAGAAGCAATGTGTGCCATTCCGTCATTACAATGGTGGAGTTGGTAGGTGTGCCCAGGCCAAACAGTGGGGCTGGATGCAGGGTCGGTGGCCCGAAAAGAGTGCTGAATTTTTACTGCACATGCTCAAAAATGCAAACAGTAATGCTGAACTTAAGGGCTTAGACGTAGATTCTCTGGCATTGAGCACATGCAAGTGAACAGAGCCCCCAAGATGTGTCACAGGACTTACAGAGCTCATGGCCGGATCAGCCCATACATGAGCTCTCCCTGCCACATTGAGATGATCCTTACTGAAAAAGAACAGATTGTTCCTAAACCAGAAGAGGAGGTTGCCCAGAAGGAGAAGATATCCCAGAAGAAACTGAAGAAATAAAAACTTATGGCCCGGGAATAAATGTCGCAAAAAATAAATGCAAATAAAAGTAAAAGAGAAGAAGAAGAAGAAGAAAACAGGCAAAGGCATCAGGAAAGACAAAGTGAAAAAGATGCTAATCAGAAAAGCAGCTCTGGAGCCCAGAGCCTGTTCAGTGGGCCTGCGTCCTGATGCCAAAATGGTGACCTCTGGGAGAGCTCACACCGATCAGTATTCTCTGGGGCCTCCACCACCAGTGTCCTTGCCCCCTCGGTGAGCTACACCCAACCCCCTCCTCCCCAGGAGACCCTCCTAGACCCACAGGTAGGTCTGGCCCAAGCTGATATGGAGTCACTTTGCCTGGGTCCCAGTGCACGTGAAGCCTTGTGTGTCCCCTCCAAGAGTAGAGCCTCTGTTTCCCCCAGTCCTGTGGAGCTCTTACTCAAACCCTGCTGGCCTTCAAAACCAAATGATTTGAGGGCTTCTTCTCCTGATGTGAGCTCCCCAGGTTTGGGAGCCTGACATGGGGCTCAGGACTCTAACTCTTGTGGGAGAACCTCTGTATGAGAAAAGAATCTGAAAAAAGAGTGAATATATGTATATGAATAATTGAATGACTTTGCTGTACACCTGATACTAACACAACGTTGTAAATCAACTATACTCCAATAAAATTATTAAAAAAAAGAAAGAAAAGAAGCTCTGTTATAGAATCTTAGAAGGGTATTTAATCCATTCCTAATTTCCAGCAAAGACCATGCATACGTTATACTGAAATGTTAATTGTGGAAAAGCAAGTACTATGCTCTAAATTTCCTAGTTGAATAGTTGAGGTTCCATCCCAACATTTTCTCAGATTTGGTTCCCCTCATTTTCCAACTCTCACCTCTTTTCTTCAGTGAGACCCATCCCCTTCCTGCCCCGGTGCTCATGCTAGGCTCATTGTAACTGCCATGCCTTCACTCATGCTGCACAGCCTGGCTGGGGTCCTCTCCACCTCATGAAATATCCCCACCTTTAAGACCTAACCCACACTTTCTCTGCTCGGTGAGGTCTTACCTTTGCAGATTGTTCCCTCCCTATAGATCTGTCCTTGCTGGTGCTTGTGCTGAACAGAACGATGGCTCCAAAGAAGCCCAAGTCCTGATTCCTGAAATCTGTGAATCTTACTTGGCAAAAGGGACTTTGCAGGTGTGATTAAGTTAATGATTTTCAGTTGGGGAGATTATTTTCAATTATTCAAGTGGGTCCAATGTAATTAAAAGGGGCCTTTAAAGATGGAAGAAGAGTCACAGCCAAAGACAGAACCTGAGAATATGACCTTATTTGGAAACAAAGTCATGGATTCGAAATTCGGTACGGCTGGTGTCCTTCTAAGAAGAAGAGGGACACACAGAGAGAATGCCATTTAATGACGGAGACAGAGATTGGAATGATGCTTGTAAAAACTAAAGAATGTCAAGGATCGTCAGCAACCGTGGAAGCTAAGAGAAAGGTATGAAACAGAGCCTTCAGAGAAAGCCTGGCCTTACTAACACATTGATTTGGACTTCCAGCCTCCAGAAATTTTAGAGAATAACTCTCTATTGTTTAAAGCCACTCAGTTTGTGTTACATTACTAAGAGAAGCCCTAGAAATGAATCCACTACCTCGTATAATTGTCTTGAAGATTAAATTTAACAATAACATGTAAAGTTCTTAGGCCATATCCTGGCATATTGGAAGTTTCAAATGAATGTTAGGTATCATTATTGCTTCATATATATTAGATGTATTATCATTATTTTTTTCTATTTTCCCTTAGATATTTTAATATTTTTTTATTGAAGCATAGTTGATTTAAAATATTGTGTTAGTTTCAGGTGTAAAGCAAAGTGATTCAGTTATACATATTTTCTTTTCAGATTTTCTATTATAGGTTATATCATTAATTTTTAAAATACTAGTAGAGTGACTACAGGCACTATTCTTTTTTTTTTTTTTTTGTGGTACGCGGGCCTCTCACTGTTGTGGCCTCTCCCGTCGCGGAGCACAGGCTCTGGACGCGCAGGCTCAGCGGCCATGGCTCACGGGACCAGCCGCTCCGCGGCATGTGGGATCCTCCCGGACCGGGGCACGAACCCGCGTCCCCTGCATTGGCAGGCGGATTCTCAACCACTGTGCCACCAGGGAAGCCTGGCACTATTCTTTAAGCACCTCATGCGTAGAGATGGTGTCTCATACCTCCTCACTGATAAACTATTTTAAGTTTTTCAGTTTTAATTTCTAATATGATAGACATTGCTATATCTCACATAAACAAAAGGTCTTGAGGGTCCTCAATAATTTTGAAAAGGGGTCCTGAGACCACAATGCTTGAGAAATTCTGGAATAGGTGGTCTTGTTTATTTTTAATCATTCTGGCAGCTGGTCTTCATTCAATATATGGTTTTCAAAAAAATTGGTGGTGTCAACCCTCTGTGGGGCTGGACTTGGCCAGTGAGATTCCATAAAATTATTTTATGTTTCTTTAATACTGGCTAGGGTAAGAAGATACATATATTTAAGTGTGTGCCTGTGGCTTTGTGTGTACATTTGTGTAAAGCAATCCCACCGCTTAATGAACACACCCCAGTTGAAACTGAAGGAATGAGCAAGAATAAAAACAAAAGAAGAATCCAACTGATATACACATCAGAGACAAGCTTAGTTGCAGGAAAGGAAGACAAGTGAAGAGAAACGATGTTGACCACAAAGAGCCCACGATCCCCACACACAAGCATGTAGAGAGACTCACTTTGAGACTTTCTCACTTCTTTCCCTCTTTTCTTGTTATTTTAGGAAGCCATCAAAGTTACTTTTAACGTTGTGTGCAATCCCAGAATACAGTCAAAACTACCCAGACAGACATGTCACAGCTTAGATCATGGCAGGTTTTTCTTTCCTGCCTCAAATTCTCAGATAAGAATCCAGAGAAGCTAGATGTGGTGTCTGAATCGAATATTTCTCAGCAAGAAGGCAGTCTCCATAGTTTTAAAAGGGACTCCACGGTCCCCATACTGAAGTGCTCATTTCTCACACCCATCTTCAGTCTTTAGGAGCCCAAAAGGGGGTCCACTCAGACACGGCCAGGCTGCCGAGGAGGCAGCTTCTGAATGCTGACCTGAATTTTCTCCGTCTACCTGAATTACACCAAGAGTCAGTAGATGCTTGTCAATGATTCAAGGCATTTAGGAGCCCACAAGCCTGAGGATGGGGACCTGGGTGTCTGGAGAGCTGCTGATGTTGAAGTTGGGAAAGGTTACATGAGGAGGGACACACAGACTTGTTGAGACCCCCACTTAAGTTCCTCCAGTGGTGAGAGATCCTGCCTTTCCCAGTCAACATAGTTGGCTTATGGCATGGTCTGTCTAGGTCAAGTCTGCAACACCCGTTATAAACCTGAAGTGTATCAGCAATTCCTTGATAATATCATAATAATTTCCTTCAGCTACCACAAGTGCTCACAGGATATGACCAGAAAGACTGAGAGTCCTTCTGTTCCAACACAAGGGGCAACACGGAGACCCAACTTTCCAACTGAATCCCTGATGGAACTCAGCACACCACAGCCTCGGAAATCCTGGTGAATTCCTCCGGGTAAAATGAAGGTGTTGGGCCAGATGGCCTCTGCACTCACTGATTCTATGATTTCCAGAGACCTTGCCTCAACTCCAACAGAAATCTTTCACTTTTATTTATTCCTGTCTCCAAGACTAAAAGCTGTACATCTAATTGGCCATCACCCAAAAAATTGATAAAAAGAAATGTTCAATCTTACGAAATGAGAGGCAGGGCTTACCACATTAAGGTGATGCAACCACACCATCTGAGCTCACCAGCATTTTACAGTTTGAAAGTCTCCTTCAGGAGGTGACACTCATAAACATGTCCCGTGTGAAAAAGGGACATTATGTAGGATGGCCTTCTCCTGCCCCATAAGGACTTTTTGTCTACCTATAATGTTAACAGAGTTGGTATCACTGCAAGAAGGTGGCACAGTGCTCCTGTGGTTCTCCACTCGTGCTCCAATAACAGCTAGAAACTAATAAGCATTTAGCCAGGAAATTTGAGAACGGTCACAGAAAAGGAATACAGTGATCCTACTGACAGTAAATTGTTTTTGCAAGACCGCTTGATTGTGAGATTGCCTGATAGGCCAAGTTGATTCTGGCTAGCCATGACCAAGAGCATTTATTCAATCTAAATGAAAGTAGATATGGATTATGAAAAAGGAGTGGGGATAGAGAACAGTAGCCAGTCAAAATAAGCCAAGATTTCTGCTGAAGGGACGCAAGATCCCTAGTTCCTGAGATCACACAAGGTCTTTCCAGTAACATGTATGGTACTGGATGATCACAAACATCCACAGTCATCTTTATACACCAAGATTAGAGTCAAGTGCATATCCTTGAATACAGTTATGCACACACTGATTTATCAAAGAAGTTGTGAACCACAGGCATCTCTGGATACCGCAGGATACCGCAAACATCCAATGTCTCAAACCAGCCTGCCAACTGTATGTACCCTGTTGCCTTGGCAACAGGATGCAAGCAGGCATGGAAAAATCCTGTTGCCTCAGCAACGGGATCTCAGAAAAAAGGGGTGGAGGCCTTAAGCTGTGACTATGGCAAAGGCTGTAGGTTCAAGACAGTAGCTGAGATTTTAGTCCCATTACAGTGAGAAATACGGAATTTATGCTAAGATAAGTCATTCATCTATTAATTGACAAATATTTGTGGACTGGCCCCTATGTGCAATACACTGTGCCCTACAGAATGCAGAGATGGACCAGACATAGTCTGGTATGTGCCAGCAAACAGTAATAAATATTAATGATGAATCAATGGATGTTCTTAAGAAGGTCATAATACAGTGACCAAAGCTTACTAGGACTTGAGTGTATGTGATAAAGAAAGTGAAACTCCTGTGTGTACTAACAAATTCCACTCTACAGCATAATTTATTTGTAAATTGAAGTAAAATGCTATGACACTGAATTAGAAACACTGACATATATATCAACTGAGTAAGACTATAAAACCTAGACAGAAACTGGTAAAGGCCAAGCCCATTTGTAATTCTCTCCCAGCAAGTAGTAATGCAGGCAGAGGATTCTAGATCACTTAGATCACTGAAAATGATTAAAGTTGGAAATTTCAAAGAAAGTACTAATTATTGAATTTTAATTGCTTTTTTCTTGACACATTTCAGATTTTGGCTAAGTCTGTCAATATGCACAAAACATCAAACAAACATTAACAATAAGAATATTTATATCATATGATTATTTCAAAGTAGAATATTTTGTGAGAGTTTGACCACAAAAAGTGAATTGAATTTTCCCTCTTACTCCTTATGACTTTGGAGATGCACAAATCAAAGATGGTTTCCACAAATACTATAATTCACTTCAGCCTCTCTCAATACACACATAGAGTTCAAATCTCTCAAACCGGGAATATGAAAGGTACAACCGCTCTAGGAAACAGTTTGGCCGTTTCTTCAAAAGTTAATTACACACCTATCATATGACCCAGCCATTTCACTTCTAGGTATTTACCCCAAAGGAAAAAAAAGTCTGTGTCCATACAGACACAGATGTTCATCACAGCTTTCTTGATATTTTCAATAGCCAAATATGGAACTCAAATGTTCATTAACAGATGAATGGATGAACAACCTGTGGTGTACAACAGAAAACTACTTAACAGTAAAAAGGAATGAAGTATCGATACACAAAACAACATAGACAGATCTCAAAATAATGATGCTGACTGAACGAAGTCAGAGATAGAGTATGTGCTATATAACCCCATTTATATTGTTTTAAAATTAAAACCAATCTACAGCGCAGCAAGCAGATCAATGATTGTCTGGGATGAGGCGTGAGGGGCACAAGCAAGGGGCACAAACGGGCAGCAGGACACTTTGGGATCGATGTGTTCACTGCCTTCATTGTGATTTCACAGGGATACACATACTCAAAACCTCAAATTTCACACTTTCAATAAATGCAGTTGATTTTGTGTGGATTATACCTCATTGACTCTTAAAATAACTTCTCACATTCTCAAGAAAAGTTACTCAAACACACCATCACATGATCTGTATGCATTCATTAAAAGCAATATATAAAAAGACACCATGAACTTAGTTTTTGTCTGCCTCTTACTACTTACTAGATGGCATTTAAGTGTAAGTCAGATTTAGTTATCGGTTGAAGAAACGTGCAGTTGAAGGAACATTTTAATTTTCTTTGTCTAGTCCTCTATTAGCTGTTCAAAGTCTTCCTGTTTCTGTGCCTTAGAATTGTTCATTCCTGCTTCTTGGGTCCACCCTGGTCTGCTATCTTAGCACCTGAAATTGGAAGAGCTTTGGATACCCCTTGCCAGAGCTGAAGGTGTGCTTCTCAGAAATGTTTCCAATGCCTAAGCTCTTACAAGGGGCTTCCAATACCAGCCTCAGTCCTGCCCATGCCCAGCCCTGATACAAACCTACGAGCACGTTCGGAGGCTCAAACCTTTCCTTAGAAAACCACACAACCTCTTTCATACCTCTTCCTTTTTCTGTCCCAACCCACAGATCCTTCTCCCTCAAATTATTCTCAACCGAGATCATTAGAAATGTACTTAGACACTCACAACTAGCTTGAGAAAAAGCAGCCAACTCAAGATTACAGAGATAGCTTGTAGGTGCCAAAAGCAGGGCCTGCAGCCAGGTCTATCTAATACCCATACCCGTCCTGTACTTTAAAAAATGACTCCTTGGGGCTTCCCTGGTGGCGCAGCGGTTAAGAATCCACCTGCCAATGCAGGGGACACGGGTTCGAGTCCTGGTCCAGGGAGATCCCACCTGCCGCGGAGCAATTAAGCCCGTGCGCCACAACTACTGAAGTTCGCGCACCTAGAACCCATGCTCCACAACAAGGGAAGCCATCGCAATGAGAAGCCCGCGCACTGCAACGAAGACCCAACGCAGTCAAAAATAAATAAATTAAAAAAAAATTTTTTAATAGAAAATGACTCCTTGATTTAAACAAATTTCAATCTTCCCTTGGTGTTTCAATGGAAATTTCAAGAATATAATTGTAAAATAAGTCATTGTGGGTTATTTCTGCTCATCATGATGATTCTAGAAAGTGATACATTGTTATATTTAAGGAATTCAACTGGCTTTCTAGTTTAGGACACCTGGAATAAAAAAAATAAAATCTGAAAAAAAGCATTCAATTTAAGGCTTTCTCTTCCTGTGACCCTTTCTATTCTTTTAGCTTGAGAGCCTTTCTTCGTTTGAGGGTTGAGGCCCTTACGATGTTTTCAAAAGTTGCCTCCAGCAAATACACAAACCTGTTAAAGGGAGTTGGGAGGGAAATGCGCAGCTTGAACAATGGAATCTGGCTACTGTCATCCGTTTTTACTTTCTAATTACTTAAGATTTTTCTAGGAGTAGGAGAGGGAGTTAACTCACATCTGCATCTCCTAAGAAGGATGGACACATTCTGTGCATCAATATGGCAGCAAGGAGAAGACAGTGCAAACCAGACAAGAAAATTATCACTGACATGGGAATCATCACCATTATAGGACGCACTTCCTGTCCCAGTGCTGGTGGCACAATTATGTTTAGCTCGGTTTTGCTCATTATAATGTCATTTTTTTAAATGTGTGCAGCAGATCATAATACATTTTCAGTTAAATAGTAATTCTAACAGTAACAGACTGACACTGCCCAAATTAACTGAGACAGTAGGGAAAGAATTAAGAGAGCCTATTTTATTAAGACTAGTGTAATTTTTTTTTAATTGCCCAGAATGTTAGTTTTATAGGAAGAGAGAGAAAGAAAGGCAAGAAACAAATATAAAGCATAACACCAGTTATATCTTGTGGAAGCTCTCCTTTAGAACCACAAACAATGCACTATTTCTTCTGTGTTCTGAAATATTCATATTCTATTTCAGTTATAGCTTTACCTAGTTTCTTCCATGCACTTTGTTAATAACCGTAACCTTAAATACATACATTTAGGGCTCTCCGGTGCTGGATGGAAGTTCATCTCATGGAGGTGATCGCTTTTCAGCGGCAAACCACATTCCATGCTTTTCATGAATGATAGCACAAAGAAAATTCAAAGTAGGAGACAGATCACTGACTACATATTATTGTACATAAACTTAGTCCCTCAATTTCAAGGTATTAAAAAAATCAGCCAGTGTGGTCAGGTGGCTGAAGGGGCCACTCTGGGAAACTGGCTTTGTCACTATGGACTCGTGGGCAGATGAAGCAAGCATGCAGCAGGTTGTTCACTATGTAGATGGAGATCTGTTAGCTCCAAAGTCATTTGAATTATATCATTGCCTAATTTATTTATGAAACCCTAAAGCATGCTCCTTCTTCTGTGCCTCACTTATCAAGGAAAAGAGCAATATGTTCAAACTAAATCAGAAAAACTGGTGTCTGGAGCCCTGAAAGTAGCTAAATCTATAAATATTATATAATGAAGGAAAATGTCCTCTTCAAGTTTAGATGTTAAGGATTATTTTGCTTTGAACTTGAAAATAATTATACAAAGCTAAATATTTTGCTTTACTATAATTAAATGCATATAATTATCACCACCATTATCATGATACTTTCTTAATTAGAACTTCTTAAAAGCACAAGAACATATTAATGAACTGTCACTAAATTAAATAAATTAGAGAGTGAATTATTACAATTAGATCTAAAATTTGAGTATCAAATTTACCATACTTGATAATGTTTCACCGCCATCCCATAATTAACCTCGTATCCACAGTGGGCTCTCTATTAGTATTACTAATTCAAAGACAAGTTTTCAAGAAGCAACTATATTAATAAAGATGAGGAGAAGAATAGTGTCATAATCTGAAAGTAAAACGTTCAAAATACAGAAGATATGGTGTACGTCAACAGTTACTGACCACCATTTTGTTTGAAGACTACATATAAAAAAGGAAAATAACTGAATGTATATGTTAATGTTTCTAAAAGCAATTCAAGAGGCCAGAATCAGGTAATTCCTCTCAGCTTAGAGAAGAAACAATACACAGAGAATCATCAAGTGGTCAAGTTTTAAGACATTCTAATTTGGATGGCTCAAAAACGAGAAATGCAACTGAAAACCAGCAATGTTTAAGGCATTAAACAGTCTGGAATTAGACATGAACACTGTAAATGGACCCCACAAATTAGAATGACACTCTTCCATTTTAACGCAGAATTACATGAGGTCTAATTCTTAAACTGCACACTTCGTACATGACATCTAATCATCTAACTGATTGTCTGTGGGAAAATAATTAAAAAATGAAAGAAAAAAATTTAAAATTATTATCATCTTTTGCCTGGTCCACTGCAATCTTCTCTTAACCAATCTCACTACTTCGCCTCCCGGCTCTCGGCAAGCTATTGCTAAACTGCAGCCAGATGTACCTTTTTTAAACATAATGTCGCCTCCTTTCTCTAAACTCACATCTCTTGTCTATACCATGGCGGATAGCCTCCTCACCTCCTGCTGTCTCTCCTGCTTCACTGCACTGGAGCCACAGAGGTCTCCTTGCCCACTCCCTGAGCCTGTCAGGCATGCTCCACCTCGGGAGCCTTGAATTTGCTGTTCCTTTTGCCATCAATGCTGTGCCTCCAGATATTTGCATGACTTGTCCCTTTAATGCATTCAGGTTTCTGCTCAAATGTTGCATAATTACAGAGGCTTTCCCATTCCATTTTGACATTTCTATGCAAAATAGCCTGTCTCTCCATATCTACCAATTACTTTCTATTATCTTGCCTTTTTATATTTTTGTCCATAGCACTTAAATATATTTTATGTATCTATTATATGTCTCCCCCCACTATGAAGGTGGGGGCTGTCAGCTGTTTTGTTCACTGTTATAGCATTAAACTGGAATAGTCTCCAGAAGAGAATAGACGCTCAATAAATTGTGTTGAATAAATGAAGTAAGAGACTGATTTTTCAAAGTGTTGCAAAGATATTCTCCATGTTAAAACAAAGGGCAGAAATCAAAATTAGAGCATGATTTTTCAAAGAAATTGTCAAATGGATTCTAAAATTAATAAGAAAATACAACAGGTCTCCAAGAGCTAAATCAAACTTGACGAAGAAAAACAGAATGGGAGGACTTACACAATCTAATTTCAAGACGTATTACAAAGCTACAATGATCAAGACAGTGTAGAATTGGCCTAAGAATAGACATATAGATCAATGGAACAGAATAGAATTCAGAAACAGATCCACACATATACTGTCAAATTATTTTCAACAAAGATGCCTAGTAAAATCAATGTAAAAAGATTAGACATTTTAAGAAATGATGCTGGAAAAGCTTGATACCCACATGGATACCCTCTTTATTATTCTATGTACAAAATTAAATCAAAATGGATCATAGACATAAATGTAAAAGCTATAGTCATAAAAAATTTATTTTTTAATAAAGAGCCTATTTTTGCAACCTTGGGATAAGCAACAATTTCTTTAATACGATGTAAAAAGCACTAACAACAACAAAAACTAACTAAATAAATTGGACTTTAACAAAATTTAAAATCTCTGTTCATCAAAAAAATACCATTAATAAAGTCAATAATCAAGTCATAGACTGGGGAAAATATTTTCAATATGTATGTTTGACAACAGATTCATATCTGGGACATATAAAGAACTCCTACATATCAACAAAAACAGACAAATAATTCAATAAAAGAATGAGGAAAAGATTTGAACAGATACTTCATTCACATACAAATAGACATATAAATGGCCAATAAGCACATGTAAAGGTGTTCCACATCCATGGTTATAGGGGGAATGCAAAACAAAACCCAAACCAAAAACAAAACAAAACCACAAAGAAATACCCTTTTACACCCACTACAAAGGCTAAAATAAAAAAGACTGGCAATACCAAACGTTGGCAAGAGTGTGGAACAATTGTGGAACTCTCATACATTGCTCCTGAATGTTTTAAACAGTATAATTTTGGAGAATTGTTTGGTAGTTTCTTTAAACATACAATACCTTATGACCCTGAAATTCTATTCCTAGGTATTTACCTAAGAGAAATAAAAATATATCCACCAGAAACTTGTAGAAGAAAATGTATACCAATCTTATTTATTATAAAAGCCCAAATCTGAAAACATGTAAGTGTTCATCAACAGGAAAATAAACAAATTGGGATATAGTCATATGATGTAATATTACCTAGCAGGATAAACGAATTATTGATATTCACAACAACAACATAAATGAATCTCAGAGATGTTATATCATGTGAAAGAAGCCAGATGCTGAAGAGTAGTACATACTGTTGGATTTACATGAAGCCAAACAATAGGCAAAAGTAATCTATAATGACAGAAATATTAAGTCTGTCCATAGGCAGGGGACTGCACCGTTTACTGTATATAAATTATATCTTAATAAAGGGGGGGGGGTGTAGCATGGATGTGAGAATTGTATATATATATCTCTGTGGGAGGCTATAAAGCTTTGCTTTATTTTCTGAAAACATAAGAAATATAGAACATTTCCAACACAAGTCATGATTTTTCCTGATATTTCTTTCACTGCATCATTACTTGTTGCATTTTCACAGACTTGGGGGAAATTCAGCCAACAATTAACCTGACAATAAAAGCAAAGATGTTTACAAAAATATTGTCCTTTTAAAATATATCATTTTCTACATGGTTTAATTTAATCTCTTAGCAGAGACCTGCAGACTCAGGCATGCTCAGCAATTTTAAATGACATATGGTATAATAAAAGTAAAGCAACTCCGATAAAACATTTTAAAAAATTTGCACTAGGAAAATTTGCACTAGGTGCTTACATATTTGCTCAATTCTTAAGTGGTCAACTTTAAAGATATGTGAAAATTTAAGAAAAAATATCAAATGCCTGTGAATAAAGTTTGCTAAGAACACATATAAAATGTATTATAAAACTACAATAAGAATTCTAAAAGTTAAAATATTATAAAATTAGGAAATCCAAAAAAGAGGCGATATATGTATATGTATAGCTGATTCACTTTGCCATACAGTAGAAACTAACACAACATTGTAAGGCAACTATACTCCAATAAAAATTAATTTAAAAAATTATAAAATTATTATGAAGGGCTTGTGAATTTAGAAAACAATCTTTGCTGATAAGTACTCTACTAGCTGCCTGGGCCCCCAAAGTAGGTGGAATTTAAGATGATGATTATTTGGGCCATGTTTCAATAGTGTGACAATATCAGATTATCATAGAATTTTTTCTTTTTTATTTCAACAAAAGCTTAGAATAAATTTCTAGGACTCACTATATAAGCACTTAATTTATCCAGATAAGACGTAATTTTTTGAAATATGATATTTGTGGTCACATAGGAAGAGAGGGAGATGCTAGAAAACTGAGTGGAATGGATTCAATCTTTTGGAAGGTCCTCGAAGCAGAGCTGACGCTTCTGTGAGTTGAAAAAGAAATTATATCCCTGGACAGCAGTTTCATCTTGTCCCCACAGTTTCAGCCTTCCCTAGGGATTTCTGACTTGCCGAGCTAGCCGCCCCCCGCACTATCATATAAGCCAATTCCTCACGATAAATCTCTGAATATGCATCTCCTACTGGCTTTGCTTCACACATTTTGTGTAGGACTGTCCTGCACATGGCGTAGTATTAGCATCCCTAGCTGATGCCCCTTATGTATCAGTAGCATTCAAGGTCATTGTGATAAACAAAATGGCACCCCTCAACACACACACCCATTTCCTATCGATCCCTTTTGTACAGTACAGACGTGGTACCCTGAATCACTGCTAGGAGTGGGGAAGAGACTAGAAGCAAGAAAGGTAGATATTGTAATGAGATAATAAAATAATGAGAATGAGATAATGAGATAATATCTCATGAGATAATGAGAATGAGAACTGAAATAAGATGGAGTTGTCAGACATTTCAAAGATAGAATTGGTAAAAGTTTGCTAGTGAAGTGGATGTAGGATTTGAGGGAGAGTAAATTGAAGAAGATGTCAAGGTTCTACTTTAGGTGATGAGGTGTAGAACATGACTAGGTTCAAGCCATCCACTGTGGGAGTTGCTGACTATGAGGTACCTGTTACACATGCAGGTAAACATCCAGTTCAAAATTTAGGTGTGGCACACAGGAGAGGCTGAGATCAGACAGATAGCTTTGGAGGTCTTCAGAATATGAGTATGGAAACTATGTTGTAAAACACACCCCAATGTATTTTGTTGTCTTAGAAAATGTTGTGTACTTCTCTTCCCATGGCCCTTATGCTACTGAGACCATGCCAGGAGGCTGAAGCTTATAAACCACAGGGTAAGGAAAACCCAGGGAGGGAGAAGTACGTGATGGAAGGGCAATTTCTGGCAGAGTGGACGGGGAACTGGGGAGTCTTTCTGAAACTCAAAGAAGACATCTGAGAGAAAGAAAAGGATGTGAAGGCAGGTGCAAGCATCCTTGTTTTTCCTTTGCATACCCACTCCAGCATGGCTGAGCCCCAGCAGTGGGATAGAAACACACAGAAGATTTGAGGGGGACAAACCAGGTCCAGCCACAAAAAGCTAGAAGCTTCAGGGAAGCTCTGTGATCATAATGGCACTATATACTCTGTGGTTGGTATGGGCATTTAACATAAAGCTCGTGAGGGTAGACTCCTTGTCTGTTTTGTTCACTGTGGCCTAGCACATAGAATAGTGCCTGACGCCTAGAAGGTATTCACTAAGTATCTGTTGAATGGATAATTGAATGACTGGTACATGGAATAGAAATATAGTTGGAAAGTATGAAAAAAGCACCTCGGCTGGTGGTACCCCTGACTGCCAGTTCGTTCCCCCTGAGCTGTATACGGATGCATGGGAATTCAAAGCTCCCCTGTACCCTGCTGGGAATGTAGAAGATGGCTGTAGTGCTAGCTAGCAAGTTCACCAGGCCATCATCACTGCATTGTGGGGGGCGGGCACAGAGAAGACAGCTCAACCCACGAACACCAAGGTAGGTTCTCCAAAGCCACAGAAATGGGTTCACCCCACCTAAGGTCAGTAGAGGCCAATAGAAGAAGTGGGTACAGAGCTCCTGGCCCTCTTCCAGTGGCGTGGGGATGCTGAAGCTTCCGCCTGCCCCCGGCTGTCACCTTGGGAGAAAGAAATGAAGAGGTGAACCCTTGAAATGCGAAAGAGACTTTTAGGCCAAAAGAGACTAATATAATTGATAATGACTCCATTCACAAGTTCTGCCATCAGCAGGAAAAGGAGTTCAAAACAAAATGATACATGATTATAAAAGTAAAGTTCCCATTTTGTACAACTGATTTTTATGCAAGTTCATATGAAATGAAAAACCACTGGGCTGGATGGATCTCACTCAAGGGAAGAGCAAGAAGAGAAACAAAACATGTAAATTTAAGAAGCCAGGGTTGAAAGAAAAAATAAGAGACTATTCAGAAAGGTAAGATGGAAACCAGGACAGAGAAGTACAGTGAAAATTACAGCAAAAAAAAAAAAAAATCAAGAAGAGGATATGAACAATAAGGATGACTTAGCCTTCAGTTTGATAATGTAGTTAGTTGGTAGTTGTTTTGGAGAAATTCAAGGTTTTAGTCCATACTACCCAGGATTGAATCCAAACACCTTAACTTAGGCATTCACAAACATCTACCATCTAGCATCAGCCTGCTATCCCAGACTTTTCAAAAAATATAATGCATTGTAAGTAAAAATATGCATTGTAAATCAGGAGACCCTAGTTTCAGTCCTAGGTCTGTCACTAACTAACTCGGTGACCTTGAATAAGTCTCTTAACATCATTGGAACAGAAGTGGTTAATCCCTGCAAATCTCACATGGAAGAACATGCTTTTCTCAGAAGTACTCTCCAGTCGCCCTGGAACATTCAACTCTGCTTCATTTGTACACATAGAAGTACGCTTTATTCACCCTCATTAATATTAGTCTAAAGCTGGATTCAGAAAATCCCAATAACCTGAATGAAACTGAAGTTTTCCATTGATTAGCCAGATTTTTCCAGGCTGGATTTTTTATTTTAAACACTCATCCTTATATTTGTTGGTGAAGTCTAAGTAGCACACCCTTTAGAAATGTCTGTAACAAATTTTGCTGTCTGGGATATAAGATAATATCCAAAAGATAATTATGTTGAGTTTAACATGTTGTGTACAGTGTCAAAACACCAATTATGATTTTGATTATTAAAATGCCACAATGCCCCCTATATCACAATAGCCTTTTATTACTACACATTTAACTAAAAATTGTACCTCATTTTTCTCTGCTTACTTCTTGTCAGTTTGACTCTGTGCTCTCCTTATTATCTCTCATTTTGAATTACAAAAATTAGAAAGTTTAACATCCTTCAAAATAAAAGTTTTGTTTCACTTTTATATAGGGTAAACCAGAGTACACAGGCGTGAACTTTATGGGTGAAGACTTCTCTGTCCTCTTGAAATATGTATCAATTTTATTTCTTTACTAGCCTGTTATGCAAATTGCCATTACCAAGAATAAGCTAACATGTGAAAATAAATAGCGTATGTTCTATGAGACAGGAGCCCTTAATATTTCTTATCAGTTGTTTGCTTACCCACTAATGGATCTCCTTATTGGTGCTGGGAATTTATACAGTTCTACTGAATCCATTAATTTCTTTCTTTTGACTATTATTCATCATTGGATTATGTACTTACACTGTTGATATGAACTGCTCTGGGAAAACATTCCACTCTATTTGAAAGGAAACAATCATAATACCATAACACTGCTTAAGAAAAAAAGAAACATCAAATTTAATACCTATAACTTTTTCACCAGCAATGGTGTAAATGTAAGTTATAAAAAATAATAATTGGTACCTGGTGAAAATAATGCCAATTAACTACATGTTGTCTTTTGATAAAATATAATCATATTTCCTTCTCAGTTCTTTAATAAAGCTGCAATTTTTCCTCTTAGAAAATGTTTCATTAATCTTGAAATGAAACAATTATCAGTATGCCTAAAATAGTGCAAGGGAAGAAGGTATTTTAGGGCTCCTTAAAATAGGAGTATAAATTTTGCTTTGAAGCAAAGTAGTTCTCTAGGGTGCCTATAAGATGAACACTCCATGAGGCATTGCGGCTGGCCAGTAGCCAGTACTCAAGAAATATTTTTAAGCGGCATGAATAACATACACAGATTTAGTACTAACGGGCCAGTTAGCACTAAATTAACAAGTTGCATCAACAAACTATTCTTCTAACATAGGCATTGCTCATTTTATAAATTGATGCTATCTTATAGTTTATGTCAATTAAAAAATTTCACAGTATATTTAAACACATTAACTTATTTAATTCTAGTGCCCTCTGCAATAGGTAATATTTCCCTCCCCTAATTTACAGATGAATACAAAACCTCTAGAATCTCAAAAATCCCTCCATGACTGTAGATCTCACCCTCGTGGCCTAGGAGCTAGATTTCTCCAGTTAAAATGTCCCTGCAAACACATATGGAAATATGGATGGATAAAATGGTATGGAACTTTGCATCTGTTTCAAAATAATCTAGGGATAGCAATGATAAACGATTGGTCCAGAGTACAAAATTTTTGGAGCTGTGGGTGGGTACATAAAGCATTTCTCTTTACTTATGTAAATGTATGAAATTTTTCACAATAAAGAGGTTTATTTAAAAGCTGAGAAGAATAAATAAATAAATAGGTCCTTCTCAAGGTGTTTTGCTAAAGATAAGAGGGCTTCTGCTATTTGATTTTAGATTAACTCCACCCACTCCCACATCAGCTACGTGAATCTAATACAAATCGCTTCTCTTATATCTAACTGGAAATTGGCTAAGTAGCTTTGCAGTGCAGAACCTAATAGAAAAACCCCAAATACTTAAGATATAGAAATAGCTAAGTCTCTTGCATTTGAGTTTACTGGGAGTACTATACTCTGAATGCAACAAGAGATCCAGAGAATGATGTGTTTCTCATTGTTGCCTCGTTTTTACAGAGTCTGGTAATACAATACCAAGCAATGTGCACTCTGACTCCCCTTGTATAACATTTAACTGAGCTCTGCAAGAGCTGTAACTCCAAGTTATGTGCTCCTAGACATAAACCTGGGCCTTAGATATCATCATGGATTGTTCTGTGAAATTACAGCTGTGCTCAGCATTTAAGGCAATAAAGATAATAGAGTTTTTCCCCAAATAAAACTATATTGAATCTTTAATTTCTGGATTCCAAGTATATCAAGACAAATCCACCAAACAGTAGTGCTTTCCTTCTAAAAAAAAAAGGAGTTTGCTATTCAAGATATCAGAATGGCTCTTCTTTGAGACCAAATTCTTATATAATTTTCCCAGCTGAGGCAGAGCAGGTCCTTAGGAACCTGGAAAGGAATTTAATGGCCAGGTACCCTGATCAAGAATGAGCGTTATAACCCTTCTACTAGATCCCTGCTTTGGGGAAGCCCAGGGTGTGACTGAAGGATGAGTTATGGGTCATGATACAACAAAGGCACACAGGAAGGAAGATAAGGCATAGCAACAAGAGCATCACCAATACCATCACTCGCACATGTGGAAATTTGTAGCTTTAGCTATGCTCAAAATAGCATTAAATGTCAAGATAATCTAGAGGTTACTGGCAATAAAATAAAAGCACATATTCTGATTTGAAGCATGATAACATTATTACCACCACAGATAGTAATGAAAGCAATTACCCAATTCACTGCTATTTATGCAATGATCATATTATAAACTTATAAACATATTATAAACTAATTATATTTAAATATTTAAATATTTATTTATTTAATATTTATTTAATATTAAATTATATTTAAATAGTTTATATTTAAATAAAATAATTTCTGAAAGATCTTACTGATACCTCTGGTTTTGTTATAGACAATAAATTATGGGTTAGTCCTTTGGAGCACCAGTTATACTGACTTAAGATATCAAAATGGATGCAAATATGTACCTATACAGTGGTAAAATATTACATGTAGCAATTAATATTTTTCTAACTTAAGATGAATTTTCCTTAAGACAATCATGAACAACTTCAGACAGCCCATCAGAATACATGCTGAAGAGACTGAAAGATTCCCACTTACCTGAGATCGCAGAGCCAGCTTACTCTGACATGTGAGTGTGTTCCGGTTAACTTCCATAAAATACTCTGTGCGGACCTCCACTCTCCTTCCAACGTCTTCTCCGAGGCCAGCTGAGATGGCATAAATTGTCTACATACTTCATCATGACATCCGATATCATGGAGCTGACTTCTACAACATCTGGTTGGGCTTCTGCATCAGCAGTGAGGCATCTAAGAGAAGATAAGCTAATTACAGCCCTCTGGTCAAAGTCGGGACCAGGCCCTGTGATGTGAAGGGTCAAGTTTAAAATCTGCTGTGTGTCCACCATGGTGTTTGTACCCAAGAGAATCTGAGGTAAGATGGACATCAAGCATAGTTTTGAATCCAATATGTCTCAAAAGGCATTTGGAAAGTTTGGGAAGGAGAGGGAGCTGCACGGCTCTCTTTGCAGTTGGGCTGGTGGGCGAGAGCTACAGGCTAGACAGGAAGCTGCTCCCAGTCTCAGCATGGGCGGGTGGGGTCTGCATCTCCTGCATCTCAGTGGCCAGTGAAACGAAGAGGGGTCCCAAAAATTTAGGCCCTGATGATCACACCTGATACACCAAAAGGAAGGAAGGATTCTGGGGGTCACACTTACTGGCCTTTTCCAGCTGTCTGGGGGCAAAATCAACACAACTTGATTAGTGAGAGTCTTACAAAACATGACATCACAAAAATCAAACTCAACCCAGTTACTTAGAGGTTTAAGATGTTTGTAGTAATTTTTTTTTAAGTAGCAAGTTTGACACATTGCATGGCAATATTTTCTGTGATTTTGGAGGTAGGGAACACCAGACATCCTACTAAAGGGAGCACTGTTCTTGTCACAGCTAAACCCTAGGAGAAGGCTATTCTAGATGCCTGTGGAACACATTAGCAAGACCATTGGTTATCATCCTTTAAATACTTTGAGCACTCACTATTATATTTTGTCTATTTTGTAAATTCAAATTCTCGAACACTGAAGTCATGTGTACTTCTCAATAAAATTTAACTTTTTTGGACTTTGAGAAAAAGATCTAATTTTCACATCTTTGATTTTACAACCCATAGTTAATACAATTTTCACCTGTACTGATGTCTCCAGGCAAGATTTAAGAATTATTATGTACAATTACTCTTCATAACAGAAGTCAAAATAAAACTCTAACTTGTTAATATTTTAATTGTTCTTTCTCAAGTTTCCCAAGTTTATTAACTATGAGTAAAGTGTACACATTATAATCAGATTTTAAGTCATTATTTTATCATTTCATGCTTTATCTACATGCTATTTCTTTCTTTCTTTTTTATTTTTTTGTGGTACGCGGGCCTCTCACTGCTGTGGTCTCTCCCGTTGCGGAGCACAGGCTCCGGACGCGCAGGCCCAGCGGCCACGGCTCACAGGCCCAGCCGCTCCGCGGCATGCGGAACCCCCCCGGACTGGGGCACGAACCCGCATCCCCTGCATTGACAGGCGGACTCTCAACCACTGTGCCACCAGGGAAGCCCTATTTCTTTTTAAGTCCTAAAGAAGTGGCCTAGCACATGGTTATGACAGGCACTTCTACATTTGCTGAATTCATATTTAACAAAGTTCAGACAATGCGTTTATTATATACAAAGTAAGGCAAGAGATAGTGGACACCGTGTCAGCTACATAATCTGTGGGGTGGCCCATGCAAAATAAAAGTGTGGTGCCCCATCTGGGAGTGGGGAAGTCAATCTCCCCTTCCCACATTCCAGCATCCCAACTGGAGGTAGATGAGAGAGCCCCAAGAGATTGCAACCTCCATGCCTGCAGGATGTGGGCAAGAAGCCACAACTGAATTACCCACCAAACAGGCCATGGTGCTGCCAGCCCGGTCAGGGATGACCTCTTCTTTGCCCCACCCCAAGATGTCACAACACAGGGCACAAGCTCCCCCCTGACCTTCTCCTCACCTGCATTCATACCTTACAGGTGGAGAAGAGTAAAGGTGAAACACAGGTCTCCCCTGCTGACACAGCCAATCACCATACCAGGTAGACGGCAGCAGCAGTAATCAGACAGGGATGAGGAGATGGAGCTGGAGGCCAGGCAGAGGCCCAGGGGGCTGGGAGCAGATTGCTGAGAATCTAAGCCCAGGAGGGTGGGCACTGGAGGGACTACGCATGAGCTAGGGTCCAAGCCCCCAACACACATGCCCCCTGTCCTAACAGACTTCACTTCCAATACACAGATTCAAAGATGAAATTATTAAGAATTTCATGACCTCAAATGCAAAGCCTTAAACTGCAAGCACAGGGCCATTCTGAGGGCAGGGGCCCTGTGCTTTGGTCATAGCATGTGAAGCCGTCTTTTGTGGCAATGACATATCTGTATTAAAGTTTTTTACTTTTGCTCAAAATCACAAAAGAAGCTAAGTGTTGAATTTCATTTTATAATGAAATCAGGTTCTTCAACTACCTTCACTTAATTAGCAAAAGGGGTTAAAGTTGTTAAAAATGCCTCGCTGACCTAGTGTTGGTTATGACTATCATGTGAACAAAAATCCCCAGCATACAAGTCTTTCATGAGTGCAGATATTCTCAATTCTTAGCAGATATGTAAATTGATTCAAGGTAATATCAGTTGAATTATCAGATGAGCTTTCTTTCTTTCTTTTTTTTTTTTTACCCAAAAGGCAGTGTAAGTTGGTTTTACAAATTATGTAGTTACATATGATGGTAAGTGGGAACCAGAAGAGCCTCTGTTCTATCATTTAGTCATCTCTCCTCCTACAGTTTCTCCTCATCTTCTATTGGCCATGAAGGGAAAAGGAACCACCTGGAAGATGCAGTTTACCATCATAATTAAGCCTGCAGGCCCTGGGTTCCTATTGCTGGGGGTTAAATCCAAGCTTACTCTTTATCAACTCTGATCTTGGGCAAGATTTAGCATCTAAGTTTCAGATAGCCCAACTATAAAATGGGATAATCACAGTGAAAGATGGTCCTTCCCCTCCATGTTCTCAGCCTAACTTTTGTCTGTGAAAAAACTTTAGTCAAACAATAAGTTTAATCAGAGAAGTGAGAAAATGTAGAAACAAAGGAAAACAGTCCCACAAGACTAAATAATAATAGTTTAGTCATTAAGCAAAGTCAAGGACCTTTAGTTCCTCCTCAAAGGCTATAGATAATATTGAGCCTTCTCCTGTGAGCTGTTCTGTAGATATTGAAAGCCCACCAGGTGGAAAAAGTTAACTACATGATGGCCAGACTGTGGCCATGACATAAGCTGCCACAATTCCAAGAATTGGCCTCAAAGAAATAGGAGCAAACCAATCCTGGAACTGAAGATTAACTGTACCTAAAACAATCAAGATGATGCTGATCAGATCACCGCATGACCAATTTCAAGATGACCGTCAGAGCTGCCTGTGCTGTTTCTGCATGTAGCCCCTTCCCTCTGTCTATAAAAGCTCTTGCCCACTGACTGTCAGTGGGGGCAGTCGGCCTTTGGACAGGAGTGCCCCCACCCCCAGTTGCCAGTCTCTGAAATAAAACAAACTTTCCTTCCCACCAGCTTTGCCTCTTTGTTGGCTTCAGAGCGGCGAGCAGCCGGACCCCCACTTTCGGTTACAGTTTTTTGGCACCCAATGTGGGACTGCTGTGCTCTAGCGATATCTGGATCCTGGGGGTTTCCGAGCAGAGCTGCAGCCATGACAATGCTCTGGGATGGCTGCGAGGAGACCGCTGCTTATGGCTTACTGGCCCAGAAAGGGGATTTTGGGGAGACATTCCTAGCACCTGCCGAAACCATTTGTTTTGGGGATCCTCCCTGTTTCTCCCCTGCTCGACATTGACTGCCAACTGATGCTTTTCCTTGGTGGAACAGAAAGATGCTTCTGGATGAGCTGATGAGCTCCAGGACCAAGTAAGTCCACTGCTGTGCACCTGGGCTAACTTCTCTTTTGAGCATGAAGTGCTATTGGGCATTTTGCTAGTTGGTTCTTACGTGTGTCTGACGTTGAGGACTGTTTGTGAGCGCTGAGTGTCATTTGAGCATTTTGCCAATTGGCTCTGATGTGTGTCTGACGTTGAGGACCATTTGTGTTGGGAAAGTGTTTGTTTGGGACTCCATATGGGTCATCCTCTTGGGAGATTTGTGACAGTTCTCTCTTCTGGTGTGTGAGTGTGTATTCCATTTGTGTGATTGGTATCATTGTTGTCTTTTGTAAAATGGGAAATTCAGGTTCAATTCATTAGAAAAATTTTAGCTGAGAAATTATGACTAAAGAAAAAGGAAGATAATTTTTAAACAATGTATGGCAACAGTATTCTTCAGACTCCAGAGAAAATTATTAAAATGAAATTCTTTTAAAGCTCCAAAACTGGTTCTTTTTGCACATGCAGTTGGAGAAAGCCAGCTTGATAAAATACTGTTTTCAGAATTCTGACCCTGACAGAATAAACGTAGGCCTAAGAGAAAGCTTGAAGTTAACTCTTATCATGTCCTTGAAATACAAACACAGCCCACGTTGCCTGAAACTTTAGCGTTGGGTTAATTATAACTTTAAAAGATGTTTGGGTTCACTAAACACACATCTCATTCCACATTAAAGAGAAACTGTGCTATGAGAAAAATGTGTGTTCTTAGAGGTTATGGAATATGTTCTTAAGTTTGCCAATCAGAAAATGCTGGTATAATAGTTCAATTACTTGTCTTTTGGTTTTGTTAAGGACTTTTAAAGGTGAAAAAATCATAATATGTAATTAAAGGTACTAAAATGATAAGGGAAACAGTTCAGTGTGTAAAGCAAATAAGATATGTGTTGTTGGCAAGAGAAGATATAAAGACTGGAGATATTTTTGTAGAGGAAAAAAGGGAGAAAAATTTTGTCCTGGAGCTGGTTGCTTATATATGGGGAAAATAAGGGACTAGTTAATATGGATCCAGAGAGTGATAAAATGTTTGTAAACAACGAACTTTGAGAAAAGAATTTTGTACATTGTCAGGATTAAGATTAGATTGAATTTAATTAGATAAATGAATTTTGTTATTAATAAGAAGCTGGTGCAGGACTGGAATTTGGGTTTCTCTCTCTGTTAAGAACACAAAGTGCTTTTGGAATATTAAAGTGCTTTTGATAACAAATTGTAAGTTTCTTCTCTAGCTAATTTTGAGTATTCCTGAAGGCCCCTGAGCCATCTCAAAAGAAACATTAAAGTAACTAGGATTATTTGGTACATTAAGTTACATGGAAAACATTGTCAAATAATAATGATAAACATTCTTAGGTTATACTGAATAGGTAAATGTCATTAATATTAATGTTCTACAAGTTATTAAACAAATACAGGTTTTTGATAACTTTCAGATCAGACTGCTAAACTGAGTTAAAAATTTAAAGAATTTCAATAGAAAGTTATTATTTTGCTTTTAACCATTTTGTTTGTTTGTTTGTTTTTGTAAATAAAGTTTTTTTTTTGTTTTGTTTTTGTTTTTTTGCGGTACACAGGCCTCTGACTGTTGTGGCCTCTCCCTTTGCAGAGCACAGGCTCCAGATGAGCAGGTTCAGCGGCCATGTCTCTCCGGCCCAGCCGCTCCGCGGCATGTGGGATCTTCCTGGACCGGGGCACGAACTTGTGTCCCCTGCATTGGCAGGTGGACTCTCAACCACTGTGCCACCAGGGAAGCCCCGTGTTTTTGTAAATAAAGTTTTATTGGAACATACTCACACTCCTTGATTTACATATTGTCTTTGGTGGCTTCTTTTTTCTTTTTTACATCTTTATTGGAGTATAATTGCTTTACAATGGTGTGTTAGTTTCTGCTTTATAACAAAGTGAATCAGTTATACATATACATATGTTCCCATATCTCCTCCCTCTTGCTTTTAACCATATTTTTGATGCCAATATTTAGGTTGGAAAAAAATTGTCTAGTGAAGTTGTCACAGAATATAACCAATTATGATGTGTATCAATGCTGGGTTAAAGTTTACTGCTTGAAGCACATGTACAATGTTTGCGTGACAATTGGGTATAAGTGATAAAATGTATAGCCTATAAAATATTTCCCCATCAGCATACCTCTGTACTTGTTACGTCTGATTAGTTTCCCCCCAACATGGATGACTAGGCAAATATATAAACAAAACTGTAGTCCTAGCACTGAGGGACATGAACGGACCCAGAGCAGGCAACTGAAGCACTCTGGCAATGTTGGAAAAATATATTGATTACCAATGCTTTCTATGGAAAGATTTGCAATTAGAAGGGGAAAATGATGGAAGAAAATATTGAAGCATGGGGAAGTCATTCTGGCTTATATATGATTTAATGTGAACTTTAGGCCAACCAAAACAGCCTGTCTGTGGCCTATTAAACATACACCGTACAACTACTTTAACCATTAAGGGAAAAAATATTGACACATTCAGAGAATAATACAAAGATGCATTTTAATTATTATCCTCATTGTAATATGCCTACTAATTATCAAATGTCCAGGTACTATGACAAAGTAGTCAAAGAAAGAGGTAATGTTTTCATAACACAAAATATTGATGATAAGCTTGGAACCTGAGATTATTTCCAACTCTGTGTCCAGTCCCCAGATTAGTCAGGACTGAGCCCCACTTCAGCAGGAAGTAGCCAGAGAAGTCATCACCCCTGCCCCATTTCCTCAAGAGTTGGGGAAAATTGAAAAAGAAATGGAAATAAAACTGAGTTCCTCTGCCAAGTTTATGATTAACCTCTCTATTCGAAACTTTATTCCCTTTCTTGTTCTATACCTGTCCCTCCTCAAGATTGAGGAGTATCAAAGAAAAGGGAGGATTGAAATAGGGCAGGTCTCTCAGCCTGCATTTTGTCTGTGAAAAAACTTTAGCCAAACAATAAATTTAATCAGAGAAGTGAGAAAATGCAAAAACAAAGGAAAACAGTCAAACGAGACCAAATAATAATAGTTCAGTCAAGGACCTTTAGTTTCTCATCAAGGGCTACAGATAATATTCTGAGCCATATCCTTTGAGCTGTCTTATAGATACTGAAACCCCCACCAGGTGGAAGAATTTAGCTACATGATGACCAGACTATAGCCATGACATAGCTGCCACAATTCTGGGAACTGTTCTCAAATAAATGGGAACAAACCAACCCTGGAACTAAAGACTAACTGTACTTAAAACAATTAAGATGACACTGATCAGACCACTGCATGACGAATTTTAAGATGACTGTCAGAGCTGACTGTGTTGTTTCTGCATGTAGCCCCCTCCCTCCATCTATAAAAGCTCTTTCCCACTGATTGTCAGTGGGGGGAGTCAGCCACTGGACAGGAGTCCACCCTCCCCTACAGTTTCTCACCTCCAAAATAAAGCAAACTTTCCTTTCCACCCCTTGCCTCTTTATTGGCTTCAGAGTGACAGGTAACCAGATCCTACTTTCAGTAACAATAGTAACTACCACATCAAGCTGGTTTGGTGATTAAATGAAGCCTTCCCTGAAAAGTGCTGGCACATTGTAGAAGCCTAATAAATTAAAAAAGAATCCACAATTTTGTTTCTCTTCCATACCCTCCCTCATTCAACTAACGCCAATTTCCATAGCTTCTATCTCCTAAATATTTCCTGAATCCATATCCTTCCCCTCTAATTCCATGGCTATTGGCCTCTTTCATTATCATTTGCTTGGACCATTGAAATAGTGTCCTAGATGACAGGCATGTCTTTTGTTTACTTCTGATCCATACTGTAAACTGCTACCATAAAATATTCCAAAACTGACGACATCACTCCTCTGCTCAGAATTCTTCAATATCTCCTCATGGCCCAAGAAGACAAAATTAAAACTCCTAGCATGCCACACAAGCCCCTCCTGAACTGGCCCTTAGCTCCCTCTACAGCCTCACCCTTTCTCCCTCCCCGTCAGCAACACACCAAATGCTCCTACCTATTCTCTCCCAAACAGTCCACGACTGTCCTATGACACCATTTCACGGTCATTTTATTCCCTCTGCTTAAATCTGGTTTGTGCTGATTGTATCTATCATTTCCCAAATCATATCCCTTATTTGCTTACCACTCTTTTCCAAGTCTCCACGAGCAAGTCTTCTTGGACCACCCTCAGATATACTTACTGTCTCACTTTTATATGTTCTCTTTGCACTGTCTATATTAAAGTACTTAAAACTACTATAATTTTTGTATTGCAACAATCTCTTTCACCATTAGAAGTGGAAACTTTTTGAGATGAAGTACCTGTGTCTCCTTCACCATAGTCTCACCAGCATGTAAAATGGAATATGAGTCCTGATGGGTACTCTGTGAAGGAATAAATGAATGAATGAATGAAAGCCTAACATCTAAGAATTAACCTTCCATAACCTAAAATATTTGGCCACACATTTTGGGAATCCCAGGTACATTTCCTGCCAGAAGTCCCAATTTACCTCATAGCTTTGAAATGCCTCCCTGCTTAGATATTTCAGAGAAATTCTTAACAGCAACCCAATGCTTCAATGATTCTCTAATCAAATAAGCATAAAATCATGTTCTGGAATGTTCCACTCACTCTACCTACTTTGTCCCCATTTTTCTCTGAGAGACCAGATGGAAACAATTAGAGGAATACAATGTCCAGCTGTATTCATTTCATGTTTTAAGAAACAAAGAGTTAAATGTAGGGTGAAAAATGTAAAGACCTACTTGTGCTTAGAACTAGCTGAAAGCATTAACTTTTTTAGTCATTATGATTGCCTCTGAAGCTTATGCAACCAGGCATGGATAGAAAAAAATTAGGCAATTGAATATTTTGTGCATAGAGGGAAATGTTCTTCCTTTTAAAAAAGTAAACAGACAATACTCTCTTAACAGTGTACAGGAAGGTAAAAATAGTAACGCTGGTGTGGGGCAGAGCAACAAAATCTATTTATTTTTCTGCCCCAAACTCTTCAGGGTTACTAAGTTATTCTCCCAATTTAAAAAATTTCCTTAGCCCCTGCTCGCCGCAACTAGAGAAAGCCCGAGCGCATCAATGAAGACCCAACACAGCCAAAAATTAAATAAATAAATAACATAAATTTAATTAAAAAAAGAAAAAAAATTCCTGCTAGGAAAAAAAAGTTCCAGTGACAAAATGTACTTGTACACCATATGAATAAACAGGAAAAAGGAAAAATACTGTATATTAGAAAAACAAACTGTGAGCTCTACCTGACAAGGATATAGAAAGTAAAAATGAGAAGATAGTAAGGTGGAAGAAGAAAGAAGATATATGTGACTGGATACAACACCTAGTTTAAAATTAAGAATGAGTATAGTGACCTCTACCATTGGCTGTCTTATATTTCAAAGGCTCTATACCATTACTAGCGATTGGCTCTGAGCATGATATGCTGAGTCATACATGATTATTATGAACACTTTTGCCTTTAGGTGTCCATTTGATCAATTTCCTGAAGAAAATGGGAAACAAAGAAAACAGGAAATTGAGTTTGTTCTCTAATTCTTTTGGAACTTAATTTTCAAAGTCTAAATATTCAAAGCAAATTAAATATGTAATTGCATGCAACTCATGACTGATTTTGGATTTATGTCAAATGTTCTAAAGATAAAACTATATCTGTGATGTGAACCTGATGAATCTTGAATAACTTTAAATGAAAACTACACCTGTTATAGACTGCACACCACAATCTTAATTGTTAGTCATTTATAAAATTGTTAGTTCTTATGTATTATGACATCTTAATATTTTAAATTAAAAGTGTACTCAGAAACATCTTTTAGAGTTCTCTAATAGTGATCACTCATCCTCTTAAACTCTCTGGTGACAGGGAACTCACTACCCATCCAGCAACTTGCTCCACTGTGTGTATCTCTAATTCTGAAACACACACTTCGTAATGGTGAGATGACCATGCCCCCCCCAACCCAGAATTCCCACTCCATGATCCTGTTTCCATTTGCTGAAGTTCCACATAATAAAACCAATTATTTCTACATTTTCAATGTCATTAGATTTTCTCAGTTAACGGAAGTATTTTTTAATTCTCTTATGACTGTACTCCAAAACTTGACTCAACTTCCAATCCACAATGGAAACAACTCTACTTCTCTCCATCAACACCACCACTCCAGTCAAAGCCACCATCATCTCTCAATGGACAGTTGGACCTGTTTTTCTCTCCCACTCTCACTTCCTCCAATCTATTCCCCAGATATCAGCCAGCATGATTTTTGCTAAAGAATAAATTTTCACTATGTCCCAACTGGTTAACAACCCTTCAATCCTCTCCTCAGTACTGGAGATAAAAATTCAAAACCTTTAATGTGGCCTGTAGAACCTAGTCATCTGGGACCCTGTCAGCCTCGCAGGACATTTTGCTGGATATTCTCTTCCTTACTTGACATGCTACATCTCCAGTTTCTTTTGATTGGTTCTACAAGCTCTTTTACTCAGGAAGGCTTCACACATGTGGGTCTATGAAATCCTTTCTCCACTCTGTTACTATTTGAGAACTAGTGAATGTTCAGGTCTCAGATTACATGTCCTTTCTTCATAGAAACTTTTCCCAAATTCCCAGACTAGACCAAGTCCTTCTGTAATCTTTCATTGCTCCCTTTACCATCCTTCATCAAATTTATCATAATTTTAATATACTTAATTCCATAAATAAAATAATATTATTAATAATAACAATACCTAACAATACTTAATGTATTGAGGGCTTACCACATGCTCTGTGCTAAGAGCATCAGAACCATTATCTCATTTAGGATTCAAAGCAAGCCCATGAGTAGTTACTATTGCTACCTATTCATCACAGATAAGAAAAGTGGGGCTTGAGAAGGTTAAGGTGAGTGGAAGAGTGGAGATTAGAATCAACTCAATTCTAGAACCTATTGATGTTCTAACCTTTTCATGTTGAACCTTCCACTAACCTCCTAGCCCCAAGAGGTTAGATACCAATAGCCAGGGAGCTGTCAGAAGGAAATTATGGGCCTGTATGCCCAACGCCACAAAATCAGGATAATGTCTCTGTACTTTTTCTCTGCACTACCCTCCCTTCTTCTTTGTGGCACTCAAATACCTAAGAAAGAGAGAAATTAAATGAGTAAAACTACTACTCTTATCTTGACATCTCTGGAGACTTCTTGAATTATTTAGGCAGTTTCCAGAAAACAAATAGCAGAGAATAGAAACAAATCATGGAGACATGCAGTTTAATTACATTTATCTGCATTCATTAGCAACGAATCCAGTATACACAAAATTCAGAATGACACAGTGAAAATTTAGCGTGACCTCCACACAACGATGGAATGTAAATCTGTGAAACATTCCATATTTTACAGGCAGTAAGAAGACAGGCAAAAAGTGAGGACTATAGTTAAGTGCAGGATCATATGGTAGTTCTAGTTTTAGTTTTTTAAGGAACCTCATTACTGTTCTCTGTAGTGGCTGTACAATTTACATTTTCACCAACAGCATAGGAGGGTTCCACTTTCTCCAGACCCTCTCCAGCATTTATTATTTGTAGACTTTTTGATGATGGTTATTCTGACAAGTGTGAGGTGTTACCTCATTGTAGTTTTGATTTTCATTTCTCTAATAATTAGCAATGTTGAGCATCTCTTCATGTGCCTTTTGGCCATGTATGTCTTGTTTGGGGAAATGCCTATTTGGATCTTCTGCCCATTTCTTTGATGGGGCTGTTTGTTTTTTTTAAATATTGAGCTGCATGAGATTTGTATATTTAGGAAATTAATCCCTTGTAGGTCACATCATCTGCAAATATTTTCTCCCATTCTCTCTCTCTCTCTCTCTCTCTATATATATATTTTTTTTTTTTCTGTACGCGGGCCTTTCACTGTTGTGGCCTCTCCCGTTGCGGAGCACAGACTCCGGACGTGCAGGCCCAGCGGCTAGGGCCCACAGGCCCAGCCGCTCCGCGGCATGTGGGATCCTCCCAGACCGGGGCACGAACCTGCGTCCCCTGCATCGGCAGGCGGACTCTCAACCACTGCGCCACCAGGGAAGCCCCTCCTGCATGCTCTTAATGAAAAGTTACACACATTATAAAAGTATAAAAACATAGAGAGGAATGGTATACACCAACCTCAGGATAGTGGTTACCTCTGGGGAGGAAGGGAAAATAGAATGATGAGCGGCCTTCAGTTGAATCATAACATTATTTATTTTAAAATTTTTTCTTAAGTAAACATAATAAAGCTATTATTGTACTGAAACCAGTGTGCATAAACAGATGTTCGTTAACTTATGAAATATTTCACAATAAAAAAGAATTTAAAATATTGAAATAATGGTTAGTGATAGGTGGTAGAATTATATTTGATTATAATTCTTTGATATATTTATATATTTTTCAAATCCTTCCAACCATCATGATTTTATTTTATAATGATAGACAATACATGAGTTTTTCAAAAGGCTATAATGACCAATAAATTTACTTAAACAAAGAGCTTTAAAAAATGAACCAGTATTAAAAATCTCATTTTGGTGTTTTTAATAGTACAGGGCTGAGAAATGCTTGTTTTGAATGCAAGGCAATATTTAAAGGTGAAATTTACATATATCCAAATTTTAAGTGCTAGTCAGGAACTGAAATGCAAATAATTACAGCTATAATAGTTATTCCTGTCAATTTAGTTCCTTCTGAAGACATGACCTTAAATAAACCAGGATTATCTGAATGAGTTTATTCAGGCTATTACTGTACATTACTCTGTATAGAGCTATAGGTAATGACTGACTGTTTTTTAGAGCTGAAACATCTAATTCAATAGTTTTCAAAGATTTTCCAGAACTCTCTTTATATTAAATAATGGGCAAAATGTACGGAAGAGATCAAAACAAAGGCACTTTGTCTAAAGTAGGAGGCTGAGCCCTGAGTTCTTGCTTGCCCCAACAGATTATGCCCTCTCTCCCACCTTTAATCTCTTTCTCCATCAATGGTTCCTTCCGCTCTGAACAAAAACATGCTCAAGTCTCCTGATTTCTAGCCATCAGCCTCACTCTAACATTCCTTCACAGCAGAGTTTTCTCTACTAACTGTTGCCATAGTTCTACCTGCCATTGCTTGTCACCTCCCCTCCTCGCTGAAGTCTTGCCTCAGCCCTTACCACTACCCCAAAACCACTCTTGATAATCATTGCCTATCTGCATATCCAAGGGATATTCTTCAGTCCTTTCCACTGCGTCATGTAATCATTCTATGAAGATGAAAATTCTCAATAAACCTTTCTACAGTGCAGGATGCTGTTGACCTAAAAAAAGCATTGTGTTCCTTCTCAGAAACTTTTTCATGTCTTGTGTGACACTATTTTCTCTTGGCTTTTCTTCTTCTGCCTCCTGTTTGCCTACTCTTTTTCAAGCCTCCCCAAGGCTTCCTCTCTCTGTGTCCGCCCCTTAAATGCTGTGGCCCTTCAAGGTACCATTCAGCACTTGTCTGTTTCACAGCCAGCCCCACCTAGATACTGATGACTCTATGTTTCCTCACCAGCCAGAAACTCTCTGCTGAGGCTCCTTAAACATATATGGGTTGCTTATTGGACATGACAGTCTTACTGCTTTAAAGCAACTCAAACTCAACATACTCAAAACTAAATTAATCACCCCCGCTTCTTTGCAAATTCTTAGCTATGTCTTCCTTAATTACATAAATGCTCTTGTGGGTTAAATTGTGTCCCCCAAAAGATATGTTGAGGTCCTAACTCCTGGTGTTACCAAGGAAGGGTTTGCTGCCTGAAATGCATAGAAGCCAACATCATGGCACCGGATTTTGAGAAAAGAAAAAGGTTTATTGGCAGGTTGACCAGCAATGAGACAGGAGGCAAAGCTCTCAAATCTGTCTCTTGGATTTGGGGTTTGCTCAAACTTTTATGAGTTAGGGGTTGATATGCAGAAAAACTGGTGGGGCAGGTTTTGATTGGAGGGCTTTGGAACTTGGCCATTTACGGTAAGGTATGGGAAAAGAGGCTTTTCTTCCTGGAGAATGGACCCTTCACCTCTGAAAGTGAATAGTTAACTAGAAAGCTTAACTGGTGAACAAGTATCTGTAATGTTAGATAATAGGGTTTTTATTCTTAAAAGAAAGAGATATATAAAAAATGAAAATACTTCAAGCAAGAAAACAAATTACTCTTAGCAAGTATATCCATCCATTGTACCACCAATTAATCTTATCCTCAAACATAGAATTCTAAAATTATGGGATATTTCCTCTCCTATGTTACGTATACAATTTATATGGGAACGATACAGGAGTTAGGAGAACGACCATCTACAAAGTTGAAAATCCTTGCATAACTTATAATCAGTCCTCCATATACTTGATTCCTTCATATACAAGGTTCCACATCTGGAGGTTCAACCAACTTTGGATGGTGTAGTAATGTAATATTTTCTATTAAAAAAAAATCCCCACATAGATAGCTAGTGGGAAGCAGCCGCATAGCACAGGGAGATCAGCTCGGTGCTTTGTGACCACCTGGAGGGTGGGAGGGAGACGCAAGAGGGAGGGGATATGGGGATATATGTATACGTATAGCTGATTCACTTGGTTATACAGTAGAAGCTAATGCACCACTGTAAAGCAATTATACTCCAATAAAGATGTTAAAAAAAAATTCCCACATTAAAGTGAACCCATTCAGTTCAAACCCATGTTGTTTAAGGGTCAACTGTGTATAAAATGTCACCATGGATTTAAAATTTTTCCTTCAAAGTTTATATACTACCTCCCCCTTTTTTTTAAAGATTATTTTTAGAGCATTTTTAGGTTTAAAACAAAATTGAGAGGAAGTTATGGGGATTTTTCCATATATCCCCTACCCCCACATCCCATCTCTCTTTTGTTCTCATTAACAGCAGGCTCAAATGAGCCCACCTGGATTATCACAAAGGCCTTACTCCCTTAACTGCTTTCATTTGTTCGTTTACTCAACAATTATTTACTGAGCACCTACTATATGCCAAGTCCTCTCTTTCAGAGTTTTGCTACAAAAGAACAGAGAAAACTTGGTCATTAGCTGGAAGAGAAAAAGAAAAATACAAATTTTGTGCTTGTTTTTTAAGAAGGAAAACATGACAGTATGCTTGTCAATTGGTAGGAATGAGTCAGTGGAGGCAGAGAAATTAACGATGCAGAATTGAGAGGGCTGGCCTTGGGGAAATGGAGATGCAGGGGGAGGCTTGGGTTCCACTAGGAGTGCAGGGGTGCTGGCCATTCAGAGACATGGGTGCAGGTAGACATGGCAGCAGAGCTTATGGGAATTCTCTTCCGATAGCTCCTAGTTTCTCAGTGAAGTAGGGAGCCGTGTCACTAGTGTAAAGGTTAAAATTGAAACGCCTCCCTTTTGCTGTTAATCCAAATCTTACACAGTCAAACACCCCTCCACACAAGGCTTCAGCACAGATTGATTTCCTATTTCACTAATCTCTTAAAGCCCCTTCAACTACCCTTGTCCTTCACTAGACTTGCTCTGCTGTTCCCCATTGATGCAGCCGCAGAGGGGGTTGTGATAAACATTGGATTCTCTCAAAACACAGATTATTTGTCATTAATTCATTACTACAAAACTTGAAAATATATATCACTAGGTAGGTGATACTCATAATTAAGGAAACATAAATTTACTCATATGGCAAGAGTACAAAAAGAGGATAATTAAAATCTTTTGTTAATTGTATATGAATAGATTAGGAGGAGAGACCCTGTTAACTGGAAGTGTTGTAGGGATGGCTACTTTTCCAGTGGCTAAGAATTTCGTCAAAAACTACTTAGACAAAAATCATTCAAGTTAACATGGACCTAGATTAAACTCTGACACTGATACATATAAATGTATAGAAACTTCTAGCTAGTTATTTTTATTTCAATGGTCAAGTAAAAATTCTGGTGAAAATAAAAATTTCTTTAAGGAAATGAGAAACTGATTACCAATTAATATTTGCTGTCTTTGAATTTTCCACATATTCATAATTACTTTGCCACAAAAAATTTTGCCTTTTTATTTATAATTTATTTTTAGCCAATTATACATATCCTGTGTTATATGAATTAGAGAGAAGCTGGAAATCATTTGAATACCTTAAAAAAGGAGACTGGTTGAATAAATTATGATTTAGCCAGATAATAAAATACACATATTTTAAAATAGTTTAATTACAGTTTAATACAGATATTAAAACTAAACGTACAGGAAAGCATTCATTAACATCAGTGTGTGTGTGTTATTTGCATAGGAAAAGATTTGAAATTAGGACACCAAGTTGTTTCTGTAAGTTTTATCCCCACTCTGGGTTAGTAGGATTATGAGTTCTCTTACCTGAATTTTTTTTCTTATTTTTGGCAATGAGAATTATAAAAGATAATAAACAGAAACCTCAATTAAATAGAATCAGGAGACCAGAAGGGGGCACTCTCACACCCTTCAACAATAGCAGAGCCCAACAGGAAGAAGAAAGACTCCTCTTCTTTCCTGGCCAGAACACAGCCAATGACAAGCCCTGGACTCTTTGTTTACTACAGCCCTCCCAACTTCCTTTTCCTCTCTATAAAAGTGTTTTCATCCCCTTGCCCTGTGGTGACTTACACATGGCTCACTGTCGTTGTAGACCCCAAACTGTAATTCTCTGCTGATCCCAAATGAACCCATCTTTGCTGGAGAAATATCTGGCCGTCTATTTGCTTTAGGTCAACATTTCAGTGGCCCATACGGGGACCAGAGGAGACTCCTAACAGCTCCAGGTTTGGTGAACAAACAGGTGGGGTACTGACAGTTGAGCCCATTGTCATTCACTACTTTTCTCACAGACACTGGCATTTGAAAGTACACCTTTCTTCTGGATCCAAGCTCATGGTATCTTTGCATTTGAAACTCTCCAGGCTTTATTTGGGATTTTTAAAAAGATTTCATCTTTTTACTTAAGGCCCTATTCTGTATGTAAGTACCTGTTTGGCACTTTGGTCTGATTTGAGATCAGACTGTTTCACTGAAATGGGCTGAGAAGTCTTCTGCCCATTCCCTTTGGAACAGAGGCTGCTTCTCCTGAAGCTGGTTAGTCTTTGACTCATTCCTTCAGGAACAGTGATTGTTTCTCTGAAATGGTGCTGTTTTTCAGCCTTTGGCCTATTCCTTTGGAAGGGCTGCCTCTGGAGACTTGCTTAAAAAGTAGCCTTCAGCCTGGCTCCTCCAGGCCCAAGCTGTTTCCTTAGGACTGGCTGGGATTGGTTTGCAAGCTGTTTGAATTGAGCTATTTGTGCTGGAAGTTGTTTGAGCTGATTGAAAATTATTCTTTATTCTACAGGAAAAACCTGTAGGAAATGGGATCCCAGATATCTAAGTATTTTGAGGGAGCCCCCCCTTACAGGGACTTTGGCTGATTCTATGTTTAAAAACAGTGGTCCTTCCTTATGTGCATTTATAACTAAATGGAGTGATCTGACCAAAGGCAGTTTAGAATATCTATGGTCATTATGGGAAAATTTTGAAATCCTCAAACTTAATTTTCTTAAAACTGGATTGGATCACAGTAGCTCAAAAATTTGCAGAACTGAGTGGGATGCTTATTTTTATTGGAATTTTGAGGCTTCCCAATGTTATCAGAGTCCAAAATTGTCTCTCTGCAAAATAATATTTTAAGGTTAACTGAAGCAAAAATAATGATTAAAGATAAAATGTCCCCAAGGCCTCAGACTCTTCTTCCTTGGCTTCTTTTTCTCAGGCTCTGTCTCTGTGCCCTCTTGTCTCTCTCCCTCAGCTTGTGGCCAGACTTCAACTCCAGCACCATCTTCCTCCTTCCCTTCTATGCCACCTACACTCTTCAGTACCCTCAAATCCCTCATACTAAGTGTTTCACCATACTTCCTCTTGTCCCTGAAACTCTCCCCACTCTCTTTTCTTCTGAACATGTCAGTACCTGTCCCTTCAAAATTAACACTTCTGATGATCCAAAGGCTAAACCCTTAATTTCTTATATTCCCTGGACTAAAGCTGAACTGCAAGCCATAGTCAAAGATTTTCCCAAAGTAACTGAAGATCCGATCTCACAGATTTGATGAGGAATTTAAAGTAGTCATTCAAACTTAACAACTGGGTTCTCTGACTTACATAAGTTAGTTCATATGCTTGTCAATAAAGACAAAGCCCAGCATTGGATGAAACCTTCTAGTTGGAGAAGTCTTTAAAGGTCTTTAGAATTACAGCTGCGAGACTAGCCCACTAATCTTATAAGTTCAGGCTCAGGCAATCACTAGGCAACTTCACTGAGCAATTCCTAGGGCTTTTCCAAAGCCTGTTGATAAGAACAAAATTCAGGCTCGCACACACACAAAAAAATATGATGAATCTGTTCATTATTACTACTTCAGGTTGTTTTTAAAGAAAATTCTGGTCTTCCTTCCTTCAGATGTTGATTCCACCAGTAGCTTTTAAGTCTATATTTATTAATAGGCTGAACTGGGACCTTCCTCTTCTAGTAAAAAGGACCAGGATAGAATGGAAAACAATGTCCACTCCAGATTGAGTTAATCTGGCAAAACAACTCTCTCACACTCTAGATGAGTCACCTCAAAGGAAGACCACCAAAATTCTTAACCTTCAGCTTTAGCAAATGAAAGCTCCCAAACAAAACTAAAACCCTCCTAGTTTCTGCTATTACTACAAAAAGCCAGGACATTGGAAAAGAGATTGTTACAAATTTAAGCACTTAGATGCCTTCATCCTTCTAACCAGCCTTCCAATATCCTCCCAATCCTCAGTGATAGAGTTCTGAGGAACTACAGGGGCTTTTCCCAATCCTCCCTCTTAATCAGTTTGGAGAAACATTTCACCATATTGGGAATTAACTTCTTCCAGTCCTAACTGACACCAGAGCCACATTCTTGGTGCTCAGCCCCACTACTATAAAGCTGCCCCTGCCTCCGAGTACTAAAACAGTTCAAATAGTGGGGAGCTCTAATGAACCTCAAGAAGTTCCTGTCTCTGAACCTATTCCCTTTTGTTTAGGCTCTTTGAGAGATACACACACATTTCTCCTTAGTTTCTCTGCCCTGCCCATTTATTAGGCCAAGACCTCTTAGAGAAGTATCACTCCAGAATTTCTTTCTCCCAAAAAGGGGAAATAATTGTACACATTGACAGTAGTCATCAAAGTAACTCTCCAGATGAATTAAATGACAATTTGACCTATTTTATTTGTCCCATATTTGTACCCTGATGGTACTAGTGCTGATTCTGGAAATACTGATCATTTGTCCTTCTTGAATCAACTACCACTTTCCTTATGTGCAAAATCTCCAACTGATGTTGGCAAAATTCACAGTGTACCTCCCATAAAAATTCAAACCCCTCAAAACCTCTTTCAAGGATTAATCAATATCCTATAATTAAAGAAGCCCTTCAAGGCATAAAGCCCATAATAGAAGATTACAAGGCTCAAGGCCTCATTTTCTCTTGTACCAGTTCCTGTAACTCTCCCATTTTACTGGTGAGAAAACCTAAGGGCTGAGGATGGAGGTTTGTCCAGGACCTTCAAGCAAGAAACAATATTCTTATCCCATGACACCCTTTTGTTCCTAACCCTTATAAAGCTCTAACATCCATTCCCACTGAAGTAAATTCTTTACTATAATTGATTTATGCAGTGCATTCTTTAGTATTCCAGTTGATAAAACTAGTCAATAATTTTCTGCCTTCACTTGGGAAGACAGACAATTCAAGTGGACAATAATGCCTCAGGGTTTTACTGGGAGTCCTTATTTCTCAAAAGTCCTGAAGGCTGGTCTGGATCATATAAAGTTCCCTAGAGGTTCTACTTTGTTGCAACATGTGGATAATATGTTTTTTGCTCTCCTCAAGCCTTCTCACAGGAAGACAGCAGCCACTTGCTTTGAGCTAAGCCTTAAAGGAACATGAAGTCACCAAAGAAAAATTGCAGTTTGTCCAAACCCTGTTTCTCTCTTTTGGCCAAATCTCTGTATGTTTTACTCAAAAATGGCAATCCTAATTTTATGGGAAAAACTGAACTACATAGCCTTTAAGGCCTTAAAGGAGAGTTTGATGAATTCATCTGCCCTTGGGCATCCCAATTATCAGGTTCCCCTTTTTCTTTTGTATATGAAAAGGAAGGGAATGTCCTTGGGGTATTCACCTCCAAACACGGGAACTGCCATCAATCCATAGGGTATTTTAGCCAGAAACTGGACCTCTAATGCCTTAGCGCCGTTATAGTCTCTGTCCTTTTGGTTAAGGTCACTGAGAAAATTGTTGTGAGATCCACTTTAACCATTTTTGTACCTCCTGTATTAGAAGCTCTCCTGAATTCTCATCATGATCAATATTTCTCACCAATGGCCTCACCTCCTATGAAATCCTTTTGTTAAACTCCCCTTACATAACTGTTTTACATTGTAATAACCTTAACCCAGCTACTCTTCTCCCCTTTGTCACCAATGAAGTCCCTTATGACTGCTTAATGCTGGTGGACTACCTCCTGACTCCTTGGAATGATCTACAGGAAATTCCGTGGGTAATGTTGACTTCTTATGGTTCACTGATGTTTCTTATTTAAAAGGTGATAATGGAAAATACTGTGCTGGATATACTATTACAACTCCTTTTGGTATTGTTGAGGCAGCATTTTTACCTGTGGCTATTTCAGCCTAACAGGCTAAATTATATGCTCTTACATGGGCCTCTACCTTAGCCACATACAAAACTGCCAAAATTTATACTGACAGTAGATATGCTTTCAGAGTAGCTCATGATTTTAGAATGTTGCAGAAGCAACATGGCTTCTGTACTTCCTGTGGAAATAAAATTTGTAATGGCCCTTATGTTCAGAAATTGTTACATTCAATACTGTTACCTGCCATTTTAGCTATTAAGATTCTAGAGCATTCTAAACTTGGCTCTCTGGAAGCTAGGGGAAATCATCTTGATGACATTTCCACAAGGAATGCTGTCCTTAAAGGGATCCACAGCAGCTAAACGTCTGTCGTGTCTCAAAGGGATATTTTCCCAAATGATGATTTAGAAAAACTGGCTAGAGAAGCCCAATAGTTGGCCTCTGAATAGGAAAACCAAGATTGGAAATTCAACGATTTTTGGTTTGATAAAAAGAGAAAGCTCTGTTTTGGACCAAATAAAAACCCAGTTCTACCAGAGACTAAAATTCTCACTCCTCACTGGTGAACATGCATTAAATGATTGGTCTACTGACACAATGACAGCCTTCATGAATCAGTATTGGTGGGGAAACATTAACAAGGCTGCAAAAACTGCCTGCCTCACTTGTCTCACGTGTCCAAAGGACAACCCCAGGAAGTTCGTTCATACTGTTCCTGGATATTTTGAACTGCCTAATGGATCATTTGAAGTTTCACAAATGGATTTCATACAACTTATTCCATCTCATGGATATAAATATATTTTAGTCATGGTCTGTATGTTTTCACATGGAACTGATGCCTTCCCTTGAAGACAGGCTACTGCCTCTTCTGTCGGTAAAATCCTTTCAGAAAAGTTTATCCCTACATGGGGAACTCCTCTCAAAATTCATAGTGATAAAAGGTCCCATTTTACTGGCCAGGTGCTTCAACATGCAGGTTCTGTTTGGCTGGTTATACAACTGCATTTACCATCCTCAATCCTCTAGTCAAATACATTAGTGGCATAATTAAGACTCAGTCGGAAACATTCATAAAGGTCCTCCAAATACCTTGGCCAAAAGCATTGCCACTGGTCCTTTTAAATCTCAGATCCACCCCTCTTGGAAGTCATAATGGTCACCCTTTGAAATAGTCACAGGGCCCCATGCACTTGGCTTCTACCTCTTTTGACCCACAACTGATAAAAGGAAAGTTACTTCAATATTGCAAAGATCTAACTGATCCTGTTAAAAATAACCATGTTTTGGTAGAGTAGTCTTTTCACAGTGTGCCCTTGGGAGATGAAGACTTTAAGCATCACACCTTGCAACCTGGAGATTTCATCTATTGGAAAAGCCATCTCCAGAAGAACTTTCTTCAACCTAGCTGGACAGGGCCCTATCAAGTATTGCTAACCAACTCTTGTGCTACCAAACTCCAAGTAATAGACTCTTGGGTTCACTGTACACACCTAAAGAAATTGCCAAACCTTGACTGGACTTGCACAGCATCTGGTAACCTGAAAGTAAAGATTTCCCAGAACTGAAGCAGAGGACATCTGATGAGAGCTTTCCCAAGATATCTGAACAAGACCGGTTGGAAGTTTGTCATCCAACTTTTTTTTTTTTTTTTTTGCGGTACGCGGGCCTCTCACTGTTGCGGCCGTTCCCGTTGCGGAGCACAGGCTCTGGATGCGCATGCTCAGCGGCCATGGCTCACGGGCCCAGCCGCTCCGCAGCACGTGGGATCTTCCCGGACCGGGGCACGAACCCGTGTCCCCTGCATCGGCAGGCGGACTCCCAACCACTGCGCCACCAGGGAAGCCCTGTCATCCAACTTTTGATGATAACGTAATGCTTCAGAAGAGCTCCAGTGACTATGATCTTGGTAACAAGATCTTGGTAATCTTTAACTTTAGATTAAAAGTGCTTGAGAGTTCTCCCTTCTACCCACCCTTATTACTCGAATGTGCCCTTAATAGGTTTCCAATCTGCGTACTTTTTCTCTGACGTGAAACACTGTATGCAGGAAAAGACCTTCTTAACACCGAAAGACCAAAAGTCACTGAAACTAGAACACCTGACTCATGATCAGTGATACTTTCAGAGAAAGATATTGATCAGAAGAGGGAAATGCAAAAATGAATAAACAGAAATCTCAATTAAATAGAATCAGGAGACCAGAAAGGGGAGGCCTCACACCCTGCAACAATAGCAGAGTCCAAAAGGAAGAAGAAAGACTCCTCTTCTTTCCTGGCAAGGACTCAGCCCATGACAAGCCCTAGACTCTTTGTTTACTATAGCCCTCTCAACTTTTTGTCTCCCAACCCCCAGCCCCTGATATAAAAGTATTCTCCTTCCCTTGCTGTGTGGGGACTTTTCTGTGGCTAAACATGGTTGTACACCCTAAATTGCAATTCTCTGATGATCCTGAATAAACTTATCTTTGCTGGGGAAACATATGGAAGTCTATTTTTATCAGGTCAGTGGAATATACTGCTTCTGTAATAAAGAAACAATAGAAGAAACTTTAATCACCAAGTTTTGAAATTTTCTGTGATATGAGGGCTTTGGGGGGTTTTGTTTGTTTCTTTTGTTTATCATCCTTTAATTTTTAATTAATTTTTTGCCCATGAAGCCTCCAGAAATATTTTCTGATAATTCTGCTTTTAATGGAATCATAATATATATACTACCGGCAACCTATCTTTCTACTTAATAATATATTGCAGATATGTTTCTAGGTCAACAAACACATTACTGTACTACCACTTACCATTATTTACTTAATCAATCTAATCTGCCCCCCCATTTCAGTGTAAAATAGCCACAATAGCTGAAAATGAATTAAATATCAAATACACATGGGAACAAAAAGAAAAATTAAAAATAAGTAAAAAATGATTGTGTCCAAAAATAATGTAAAGATTCCTGAAAATTGCCAATAAATTTTAGAAAGCAGTGATAAAAATATTCATTTATAGTAATTTCTTTATTTTGATTACATTATCACTGCAACCAATTTACTTTTAACCAAATTCTTTCCAAATTCTCTGAAGCTCAACTGATGTAGGGAAGCTCCAGGATTTGTAGTGAAAGGGCACAAATTAAATGGTCTTTTTCAGGTTTCTCTAATTCTACTGCTTTATAGTCTCTATTAAGAGGTCTATAATGGGAACCAATTAATTGTAGATACAGTGAGGAGTCTGGGCAATTAAACAAATGGATTACATTTATCCAGTGATTACACTAGCCATCAAATGATTATTAGGCACTGCCTACTGTGAGTCACAAATACAAATTAAATTCAGATCCAACAGCCTTGAAATTTCTCATTGTATATCAATTTCTCATTGTATATCAACTGTATATCATTATCTCTAATGATGTATAAAAAGATAGCTGGCATATAGATTGACATCACACATTCTGTATTTGTGTTCAAGCTGAATAACACCAGCTGTTAAAAATCAAGTATATAACTAACTAATTATGGTGATTTCACAAAGAAGGATAATACAATCTCTCAATTACAATATATCAGTATACAACTTTCTCTAAATATAAAGTCCTATAAAAATGTATATTCTGACACCTTAACAAAACACTGATTTTTAAAAAAAGAAGTCAAGGGGCTTCCCTGGTGGCGCAGTGGTTGAGAGTCCGCCTGCCGATGCACGGGACACGGGTTCGTGCCCCGGTCCGGGAGGATCCTACATGCCTCGGAGCGGCTGGGCCCGTGGGCCATGGCCGCTTGGCCTGCGCGTCCGGAGGCTGTGCTCCGCAACGGGAGAGGCCACAGCAGTGAGAGGCTGCGTACCACAAAAAAAAAAAAAAAAAAAAGTCAAGCAACTTCCAAGTAAACAATGAATGGAGAGTCTTTATACAAGGAAGCAGAGATTGTCACAGAGAGAAGATTATTATCTGCTTGTGATTTACAATTATTACTCTCACATCTATTTTTAAATGATAAGTACATCATCAGCCTCATATTGCCATCCTATTTGCAAAGTCAGTTCCAGCAGTGGCAGCCCAGAACTATAGGAGACAGAAAGTTTCTCTGGATGAGACCGTGGGAAAAAAAAATTCTCAACTCCATCTAACTATGAAGAAAATCTAAAAACAATTGTCCAGGATTTCTTTAATGACTCCCAACTATCAACATAGAAGAATATGTCCAGAAGGAGTTGGGAAAGTTTAGATTTAGATTTAGATTTAGATTTAGATTTGTTTAGAGAACAGAAGGGATCAGACAAACAGCTTCTGCCTGGCTCACACAGAGGCCATGAGGCCGTGCTGTAAGGGTGTCTGTAATGCACCAGTTCAGAGCTTTTTACCTTGTTAGTCCAAGCAGATGCTGTAGGTGTCCTGCCCACATTCCCTACCCTTACTTCTTCACAGCACACTGGCCTGAATGCCAGCCATTTGTAGTTTTGTCTGAGGATTTTCTTTAACTCCCTGGACCTTCTCTGCCTCCAGCACAACAAGCCTGAGGTGTCAGTGAATTCATGTACACTCAAAACAGCCCTTTACCCGTGAGAAGTATGAGCTGTTGTACAATCACCCCAATCTCCCCTTTTAGGTGGGGTCATTGAGTTATGCATTTAAACAGGCTCCAGCAAGTTTGAGCTCCAGTGGCGCACGGTGGTAGCTTGCCACAAGAGATTCTTTACCGGCTGCCTTCCCTTCCCTCTCTCAGGTCCCAACCCCTTACCCTTGTTTTCTAGGATCCCTTCCCGAATAAACCACTTGCACTTGAATCTTTATCTCAGAGTGTGCTTTGGAGGTCAACCCAAACTAAGAGACAAGTGAAAGGATCCAGCAAGGTCAGGCTAATAGAGGAATTTATCGGGAGGCTTCTGTCAGTACAGGGAGAAGAAAGCTGCAGCTGGGTCTTGGGGAGAATGTAATCTAGGGCAGCACATGGCCTGACTCCTTCTCTTCTTCTCTCCAAGTGCTGGCCTCATTCTCTCAGACTGACTTCCTCCATGGCTGCAGACATGGCCACCACACAGCCCTGGGCCTTACAACCTCCAAGCTTTACCTTTTTACTGAGTCCTGCTACATGCATTCTTGGGAAAGAATTTTAATTAGATCTGCTTGAATGAAAGAAAGACTCCTAGCATTTCTGCCAACAAGGGCAGAAATGCTAGAACTGGGCAGCTTGGGGACAAGTGCCAAGTCTGGACAAAGCAAATATGGCCCAAGAGGCAAATTCTCTGAAGCATGGGAGTCACTTGGAATGGAGCAGGGGAAGAGTTATTTTCATAAAGAATGAGACTGTTGCTCCCAGCATAATAGCAGTTAATCTTTATGGAATCCCTGCTATACTCCAGTGCTATTGCTATCTACCTCTATCTACCTCTATCTATCTATCTATCATCTATCTATCAGTCATTTATCTATCTATCCTTTTAATCCTCATAACAACCCTATGAGGTAGGAACTAACATTATCACCACCAGTGCCTCAGTTTCAAATAAGGACATTGAGACTTACAAATATTAAGTTGTCCAAATTCATACAGGAAGGTGTAGAGCCAGGATTAAACCAAGGCTGTCCAGTTCTAGAGTCTGTACTGTGTCATATTGGCCCCTAAGGAGGAGGGACAGCCCTGCAGGCAAACCACTGACATCTCATTACTTCTCTCACTGCTACTGTTTGGGGCACTGTTTACTAAGTTTATGTAAGAAATACAAAGGATTATCAGAGATAGCTATGAACAATTATACACCAATAAAATGGACACACTAAGACATATAGATAAATTCCTAGAAGCATACAATGTCCAAAAACTGAATCAGGGAGAGAGAGAAAATATGAACGGACCAACTACCATTAATGAAATTGAATCTGTAATAATCATAACAATAAAAACTCATAACAAACAAAAGTCCAGGAGCACATGGCTTTATAGATGAATTCTACAAAACATTTAATGAAGAGTTAACACCTATCCTTCTCAAATTATTCCAAAAAAATGATGAGAAAGGAATGCTTCTGAACGAATTCTACAAGGCCAGCATCATGCTGATAACCAAAACCAAAGACGTCACACAAAAAAATTACAGGCCAATATAAGTGATGAACATAAGTGAAATAACCAGCAAAAAAGTTAGCAAACTGAATTCAACAATACATTAAAAGGATCATACACCATGATCAAGTGGGATTTATCCCAGGGATGTGAGGATTATTCAACAACCATAAATCAATCAATGTGATATGATACATTAACAAACTGAAGAATAAAAATCATGATCATCTCAAAACATGCAAGAAAATTTCTGACAAAATTTAACATCCATTTACGATAAAAACTCTCAACAAAGTGACTATAGAGGGAACATACCTAAACATAATAAATGCCATATGACAAACCCACATCCAACATCATGTTCAGTGATGAAAAGCTGAAACTATTTCTTCCAGCTTTAGGAAAAAGACCTGGATGCCCACTCTTGCCACTTTTATTCGACATAGTATTGGAAGTCATAGCTACAGCAATGAGACAAGAAAAAGGAAAGAAAGGCATCCAAATTGGAAAGGAAGGAGTAAAATTGTTACTCCTTCCAGATGACATAGTACTATATATAGAAAATCCCCCAAACAACCCAATCAAAAAATGGGCAGAACATCTAAACAGACATTTCTCCAAAGATGACATATGGATGGCCAACAGACACATGGAAATATGTTCAACATCACTAATCATCAGGGAAACGTAAATTGAAACCACAAATGATATTACTTCATACCTGCCAGAATGGCTATCATCAAAAAGACAACAAATAACAAGCATTAACAAGGATATGGAGAAAAGGGAAACCTTGTACATTTTTGGTGGGATTGTGAATTGGTGCATCGACTACAGAAAGAGTACGGAGGCCCCTCAAAAAATTAAAAATGGAACTGCCATACAATCAAGCAGTTTTAATTCTGGTTATTAACCCTCTCAAAACCCAAAAACACTAACTCAAAAACATATATATGTACACCAATGTTCATTGCAGCATTTTTTACAAAAGCCAAGATATGGAAGCAACCTAAGTTCCCATCCATGGATGATCAGATAAAGAAGATATTGTGTGTGTGTGTGTATATATGTGTGTGTGTGTGTGTGTATATGTGTGCGTGTGTGTGTGTGTGTGTGTGTGTGTGTGTGTGTGTGTATATATAATAGAATATCACTCAGTCATAAAAATATGAAATCTTGCCATTTGTGACAACATGAATGGATCTAGAGGGTATTATGCTAAGTGAAATAAGTTAGGCAGAGAAAGGTCAATACCATATGATCCCATTTATATGTGTAGTCTAAAAACCAACCAACAAACAAAACAAAATGATAAAACAGAGAACAAATATGTAGTTGGTGGTAGCTGGGGGAGGAGGGCAAAATACGTGAAGGGGATTAAAGGTTCAGAACTTCAATTATAAAATAAGTAAGTCACTGGTGTGTAATATACAGTATAGGAATATGATCAATAATGTTGTAGTAACTTTGTATGGAGACAGTTGGTTACTAGACTTATCATAATGGTCATTTCATAATGTATGCAAATGACTAATCACCACGTGGTATCCCTAAAATTAACATAATGTTGTAAATCAACTATATTTCAATGTAAATATAAAGGGAAAAAATAAAATAAAATTATATTTCCTAAATGGGGGAAGGGACAGGGATTTAATACTGGTATACCAAGGAGTTCTTCTACCATGTCACTTCCCATTGTTCCAAACTTCCCACCCAATGCAGACCCTACCCTGGATGAGATAGAGTGACTATATTTCTCTTTCTCAACAGCATCATTATTTGATTGATTTCTATTGGTGGGGTTATTATGATTGGCGCTTCAGGATGAAATTTAACACCTGACACAGAGTATTTTATGAATTCTGGATAACTCCATATCTATGATCCAAGAATATCACTTCACTCTAGGACATCTATCAGTAGAAGGGATTATTGGGGACACCAATGTTCTTACTAAATACTGGCTCTTCTAAAATTATTTTTCAGTGTGAAGTTTGTTTCTGATTACTCTTACTTGGGAAAATGGAACTTTACACAAAGTTCTAATATTAAGTAGGAGTGCTAAGGGTCAGATTCTTACAAAAGCAGGAAATCAGGGGTTCTCTCTCTCTCTCTCTCACACACACACCACACACACACACGCACACACACACACACTGTGGCATGATTCTAGAATCTAAGTCTCCAATAGCTTCAGCACACTTATGAAGTTGGGCAGATTGATCAATCAGATGTGTAGTACCATACACTGTTGAAGTAGTCTCTGTAAAAATAGACACTCCCACCTACTCACCATGCTGCTTCAGAGAACACACTTTGGGAAAACTTACAGAATGAAAAAATAATGTGTCCAGAACACATCAGATTCTACTCCCTAGATTAAAAATTTCTCAGAGGAATAAATCATATCCCAATATGCCCATATGAAAACACACAGTAAAATAACCTCTACTTTATTATCCTTCATCTTCAGTGTTTTTATATGGCCACATATATACCTAAAAGGCTTTATAAACCAAACATTGGGGAGTTTTTATTTCCAATTTTTTCCTGAGGTGGTGAAGATTTGGTGTCTCCATATTCTCTCTCCCAGCCCACTGTCTCATCAGAAGAGGCTAACAATCAGCTGGCCCAGGGTTAGGAACCCCCCCGTGCTCTTTCCCTCTACTACTGTTCTCATCTCTTCCTCCAAGCAAGTACTATTCAACTCTCAGAATTGCAGAATGACCCACTAACAGTGTGAGAATTTTATACAAAATTGGGTTTGACTGAATTTGCTTCAATATTTCTTCATTTTACATGACCCAATGGTAATATAAGGAAATTTGTGTTTTTTTCCATAACATGAAATGAGAGAAATTCCAGAATGAGAGAAATTCCAGAAATTCTATGGCTACCCTTCCAACAACAGATGCTATGAGGGTATGCAGTACAAATGACTCAATATTCTGTAGTATTTTGAGAGCACTCAAAGTTCTGTGTCAGCTCAAACTCAAATAGACACTATACCTGGTTAACAGGAAGTAGACCACAGAACAGGTTCAAGGCAGGATAGATCAAGAGACCTACAAAAGCCACAAATAGAGTCATCATATACATATTTACCAGGATATTTTACAGGTGTATGAGATAACATACATATAAAGACTTTGAGTTCCCTATCAGAAGAGCAAAACTAATTCCTTTCTCCTGTGCGGGCACAGATTTCTCAGAAGCAGTCGAGCCAACCAACAACAATTAAAATCCTCTAATTCTCTAGAAACAATTAAAATGCCAAGCATTCTGGCAATACAAGACAGATCTAATTTGATTTCTCAAACTTTGCTGGTATTCAAGAAAGTAAAATCTTTCATTTCAATACTTTTGGTTACACTGTTTGCTGACATGACAGTGGGAACCGCTTGTATCTTTCCCCATTTATGGACCCGATTTCCACCTTTATCCCCAATTCTTCCTGCATTGAAACACTCTTTTCAGGCAATCTTAGCTATCATATCAAGACCTCAAAATTAATTCACTCACTCATTCATTCTTTTATATATTTATTCAATAAATATTTATTAAGTACTCTCAGAGGAACAAAGTCAAGGTTTCCCTTACCTCAAGGAGGGGATGGCAATAAACCAATGTCTCAGGTGTTATGGGCAAGGCAAGCTCACTGTACTAAGGGAGCCCAGACTTGGAACCTATCACATATGGGCATCGAAGATGCCACCTGGAGGAGTGGCATTAGAAGTGAGTAGCAGCAGGTCATTCCAGACAGAGAGCAGCATTTTGGAAGCTGCAGAGCAATACAACCACAGCCTTGTCCATTCGGAAAACAGCAATCTGTCCCATGAATCCAGAGCAAAGGGCAAGGGTGAGATCAGGAAGAAAGGGCCTTGAGTGCCCTAAGGAATCTAAACTCTATCTTAAAAGTCATGGGGAGCTACTTGAAGAATTTTAACCAGGAATGGACATAATCAGATTTCTAAATCAGTATGTCTAAAATCCCACACCTTAAATTTCCTCACCCAATTCTTTTCCAATGATGTCACAGTCCCACAAACTCAGACTCTTTCTCAACTGTTCTCATACCTCATTAACTGACCAGCAAATCTTTTTGATTCTGGGTCCCAGTTAACTGCTGAATATGATCTTTCTGCCACATCTTCTTCTCCTTCTGCCATAGGTAAAACCCACATCATGTTTTTACGAAAAATGTCAAGAGGTTTTAGTGGCAAGTGCCACGAGTTAGCTCTCCAAAAGTCGTTGCTCAGCCCCACTCCCTTTCTCATCTGCAACTGTAGAAGCTGGGAGCTCACCTACAGGATCTCCTTTACAGCCAGGGCGGGTCACATAAATTGGCTTTGGCCAACAGAATGTAAAAAGTTTAACAAGGGCCTCTGTGAAAGATTTTCTTTCATGATAAAAGGAGTAGGCATTAGAAGAGCAGAATATTTTTTCATCCTAGCTGCCACCCTGCTTCCTGTGTTTGAATTTGGTAATGATACCTGGAGATCTGGCCAATCTGCTGGGGAAAATGGAGAGAAAGGATAGAAAATCCAAGATTGTGGCTGACCTCCTTGAGCTGCTGAACCAGCCCTGGCATGGCCCACATCCAGTCCTCTTGTTATGAGATAACTATGTGTCCTCATGGATTAAACCATTGGTATTCTGGCTTTTTGAACCCAAACACATCCTAACAGATACATCTCCTAAACTGGGGATCTGTCTCCAATCTTTCCCCACAGTGCCCCCTCACCTGCCTTAACAATGATCCCTCCAACCCAAATCTAATCACAGAATTTCCAGTCTGAAATCCTGAAGATAAACCTCTGAACAGAGGTCGGTGTCCCATTTCTCACCCACCAAATCCTCTACTGAGCGTCTTGCTACTAGGCACACGGTACTACTTCAGGTCTCCAATCCTTTGCATTTGCTGTACCCCTGCCTGACACGCTTTTACCTCTCCTGGCCAACTCTTCACCAAAAGACCCCCCCCCACCCCGGGCAGAGTTAGTCACATTTTTACCCCTGTGCATAATAGTCGTGGAAGATTATATAACTGCTCACTCACATTCTTTCCAGGGGAGGAACACATCCTCACCCTGGCAAACTTGTCTTGCTTTGACCAGTGAGTTCTGAGTAGAAGTAATATGTGACACTTTGGGGCAGAAGTTTTAGGAGTCGAGGTATGGTGTGCCATGCTGTTTCTTTCCTGTCTCTGATATGGAAGCAGGAATGGAGGGCTTCAGCCAGTCTGGTCTCTTGAGCACAGCTCCCCTACAGTGCTGGTGGACAGACTTTTCCTATAAAGGGCCAGATGATAAATACTTAAGCTTTGGGGGTCACTGTCATATGTCACATATTTTTCCTTTTAGCACCGTTTAAAAATATAAAACCCTTCTTAGCTCACAGGACATACGAAAACAGGCCACAGCTGGATGTGTCCCACAGGCTGCAGTTTGCCACTGTTTTAAGCTGCTGAGACTTTCAAGTTACTTGTTACCACAGCCAACCATGGCCCATCCTGACTAATGTAACAGTATTTTGCCTAGACAATACTCTAGCCTTTATCACCCTGTAATGCCACTATAAGCTCCATGAAGATAGTGATCATGTCTGGCATATGTGTCTTCTTCACCACAAGATGCTGTAGTTGAATGAGTTTTGTTTTTTCCTTTTTCTTCCTTTTTTATTTGGGAGCAGGGGGGAAAAGAAGACATGCAGGTTTTAGATTAAAATGTGTATTTGAAAAGGTCAAGAATGTAAACTGGTGGGTTCAGAGGCAAGTTCACTTTCAGCAGATTCCCTCCATTAGAGTCACTCTGTAATGGGATGGTGCAGCATGGAGCCTACTCGGCAGGTGTCGGCATTTAGGGCCAACTTTGTGCCTTACCCAGTCTGCCACTGTTCTTTGTCCCACAGTCAGGGTCTGTTCCCTTGTGTAGCTAGCCTCCAAGGCTGCAAATAAATTCAGGGGTGAGACCTGGGTATGTTTCACAGCACAAATCATTAAAAGATACAGTCTTTTAAATGGAAATCTATTTGGACAATAAATTAGACACAATTTAAAAAACCATACATCCCCAGTTATGTTGTTACTTTCTACTCTGCTGCCTGAAAAACTCCAGCCGGTACATTTACTATATAAATAATAGCAAACCAGCTTCAATCTTTAAAAGTATAATTTACCTACACCAAGGAAAAAAAGGGAAATTTTCATTTTTCTGAAACTTTTTTTTTTTCTGGTCACATTTTAATACATTTTGTCTCATGTAGCTTAAACATCACTTGGTAATTCTGTGATTCTTTTCTGTGAGTAAATAAACCTAGCACAAGGAAAGAGAAAAATAAGACAAGGCTGCCCCCTTGTGGTGATATGCTTTTGTGCCCAAATACACACACACACCACAGCCTACTTTTACAGTCTCTATAAATTCCAGCTTTGTTTAAACCTCCCCCAAAATACGATTTGGTTTCAAATCAATGCTGTAAGATTTTAATTTAAACATAGCATAACCCCTCTTAAACTTAAGAATCTATAATGTCCATATTTATATCCATAGTGATAGACACTGAAAAACATATTTCATCACTATTTTATTTAAAATGTTTTTTAAAATCATGTCAGATTTCTTTGGATTATCTTCTTGTTTTATACTCACTGAAAATAATGGCACCTCATCAATGCCCTGTCCATACAATATCTTTAGTGGAGAGAAACTGGACCAGGATAAGATTCTGTGCTGAGATTTATCGCTGCTTCTTTATTTGAAACTAGAAAAATACTGCCTCACTAAAAAGTCTTGAAAATAAAATTTAAATGAATAACCCCTTAGTATAAAATAGCAATAAAAATAAATAGTGATAAGTATAAGTTTAGTCAGAATGGCAATGAGGGGCAAGACAGAATCAAAGGAAAGTTTGCTTATTCATGTAAAATGAAGTAACTTTTTCTAGAGAACTTTTACAATCTGAGTGCAAATAAAAATCATATTTCCATTAAAGTTTGAGAGTAAACATAAAAGTGGGATATTTTGTTAAGTTTAACGTGTCGACTTAATAATGTAAACTGCCTGCCCAGTTTGGGTTAAAGGGTGGCTTGATAATATGCGTTTATCTCATCTAGCTCTCAAAACCTTGCTAAAATGAAGGAAAAGAAATTTTCTTTGAAAAGTTACTCAGAGGGACAATGAGAATATGCCTGGTAACAAGAGAGGATGAAATATTCCAATGAATTTTTGGAAGATGGAAAGTAGATGAAGAACAGAAGTCCCAACCCATGCGTCTGAGAATAGGAAGCCCCAAAGGGAGCCCATTTAGAGCCCAGGGATCTTCCCAAAGGAGAAATGAAGTAAAAAGCTAAAAACATGAACTCAAGATCAAGTCCCCAGGTCCCTTCCCAAACCCACACATGGCACTACCAGTAAACTGAGTTCCCTTTGCCACTAAGAGAAAAACAGATTGATTTTCCAAAGAAATTGAACCAGAAAAACACCAAGCAGGGAGAGGCTGAACTCATGGGAATTCAGTAAAAATCTATCAACCGAATGTGGCTCTGTGAGATCTCTTCATCCACACTGCTCCCAGAATGACAGCAGACAGATGGACATTGCCTCAGGAAAGATACTGGAGGTGTATTATTATCTGGAAAAAGTTTAAGTAATGATGTGGGAGATCTCCAAAGAAAAATGTCCACTGTGCTCTACTGAAGTCCACCAGATGACAGCCTTAACTGGAACACACAGCCTTTTCAATGTCTTCCTCATAAGCATTAAGGGCCAGCTTAGATCAACAGACATTTGAGGAAAATCTCCAACAGAAAATAGAGTGCAAATGAAACAGGAAAGAAAAAAAAAAGACGGACCCAGAAGATACAGAAACAATGCAAGTTGCTGAAAAGTCTATATTATCCTGAGAGAGAATAAAAGCAGCATTCCATGAAAATGGGATAAAGAACAGATGAAATGTGGGGGAATTAAAAATATGATCATCAAAGTAAAATATTCAATAGAATCAGCAGAAATAACTCTAAAGTACTAAGGGCTGAAAACTAAGAGAAGAATTAATTTTTAAATTAGATAATTTAGAATACAACATCTAAGACTAACAGGAATTTTAGAAGAGGAAACAGAAAGCAGAGAGAAGAAAAGTAGTGAAGAAACAATGCAGGAAAAATTCCCAGGACTGAAGTTTTAAGTCTCCAGATTGAAGAGCACACTTAGTGCTCTAGACACATTGAATGGAAAGCGACCCATCCAAAGCAGTGGATACAAGGACTATCCTAACGTTTCCAGAGAGATAAACAACTCATGTATCAAACAATGGAAATAGGAATAGCATTGGATTTCTTAAGAGCAAAGCTAGGTATCATCAGAAGACTGAAGTAAAGCCTTCAAAATTTGGAAGGATTATGATATTCACTTGGGAATAGTACACCTAGCCAAACTACCAACCAAATATGAGGGTTTCCAAAATATTTTGTGATATGCAAGCATCTAAAAATTATAACTTTAAATGATGTTGGGAAAACTGGACAGCCACAAGGAAGAGAATGAAACTGGACCCCATCTTACACCATACACAAAAATTAACTCAAAATGGATTAAAGACTTGACCCCAAACTGTAAAACTCCTTGAAGAAAAACATATAGGCTCCTTGACATAGGTCTTGGGAATAAATTTTTGAACTGACACCAAAAGCAAAGTAACAAAAGAAAAAAACAAGTGGGATTTCATCAACCTAAAAAGCTTCTGCACAGAAAATAAAACCACTAACAAAATTAAAAAGCAGCCAACTGAATGGGAGAAAATATTTGCAAATCATATATCCAATAAGGGGTTAACATCAAAATATACAAAAAACTCATACAACACAATAGCAAAAATAAAACCAAAAAAACAAAAAAACCCCCTAACAATCCAATTTAATAATGGGCAGAAGATCTGAATAGACCTTTTTTTCTGGTCACATTTTCAATACATTTTGTCTCATGCAGCTTAAACATCACTTGGCAATTCTGTGATTCTTTTCTGAGAGTAAATAAACGTAGCACAAGAAAATAGAAAAATAAAATATGACAAGGCTGTCCCCTCGTGGTGATATGCTTTCATGTGTGTGTGTTTGCGTGCACACGCACGCGCACACACACACACACACACACCCCGCAGCTTATTTTTATAGGCTCTATGAATTGCAGCTTTACTTAAATCTGCATAGATAAATACCATCAGAGTAACTCGGGTATTAATAACTAAAGAAGGGCAGTAGAAAGCTAATACATGATTCTAAGCTAAGAAGTTAATTTTAAGTTATGATTGAGAATTAGACAACTGTGGGTGAAAAAACTAATTTTCTCATTTGTAAAATTTTATGTAGCATTAGGACGATCTGCTACAGTTGAAAATATTGTGATAAAAACTGAATGTTGATGTATTTTTTATAGCCCTTGATATGTGCATTTGTCACCCACATGTCATAGATAATTACATAGCTCAAAAATGTGCTTATGTGGTGGTTGAAAAGCCTGTGTTCATGAAGTAGTTTTCTACAGAAAGAAAAAATCTGGAAATGATTTATTTGGGAATTAAATGCTCAAACATCCTAAGAGTACTTTATTCTCTCATTTGGGCAAAATACAACTCAGTCATTAAGAACTACACTAGTCATTATCCAATAAGTAGCCACTAGTCATACAGGGATGTTTAAAGTAAGTAAAATTTAATAAGATTCATATCCTCAGTCACACTAGCCACATTTCAAGTGCCCAATAGTCACATGTAGTTAGTGGCTACTATATTAGACAATACAGATATAGAACATGCCCATCAGTGCAGAAGAGTTGCAGTGATATATATGTCATGGAGAAGTAACGTACAGCATGGTGCCTATTGTTAATAATAACGTATTACATATTTGTAAGTTGCTAAGAGAATAGATCTTAGAAGTTCTCAACACAAGGGAAAAAAATTGTAACTATGTAAGGTGATAGATGTTAACTAGACTTATTGTGATGACCACTTCATAACGTATATAAATATTGAATCATTATGTCATATACCTGAAACTGATATAATTTTGTATGTCAATGACACCTCAACAACAAATTTAAATACGAATTTTTTTATAAAATAAAAAAATGATAATTCCAAAGCACTCTTTCTTAGGAAAGTACTAGAAGATACACTTCAGCCAAATAGGGAAGTTAAAAAAGAAAAAGACACAAGATGTAAGAAATAGAGACTACAGTTGGATAGGGGCATGAAAGTTCCAGGACAATGTCTGTGCAGCAGACCTGAAGTCAAACCCAGTCTACATGACAGCAAACAGCTACAGGAAATGAGTGTCCAGAAAAACAACATTGAGAGTAACTGTCATGTTGACTATGTGGAAATAGTACAGAGAGGGCTTTTATAATCATTTTGGAAGATCTGAGAAGAAGAAATAATAGATACATAGAAAACTAGGAATACAGACAACAAAAAAGGCAATTATTAACCCCAAGAAAAACAAAATGGCCTATGAAGAAGGAAAGGTAATCAACATTGAACAATAATTACACAGTAGTAATAATGTAAACATAGAATATTGATTTAACCCCAAATTGTGCTGTAACTGTATTACAGGTTGGTAGATGGGGAAGGAGAGAAAATAAGAAAACTGAATCCTCAGCTATCACAATGGAAAATCAAATACCAGAAGAAAGAGCTAAAAATAATTAGAAGTGGTTGTTTTAGGGAAACAGAACTGGGAGTTGCAATCGGGTAGGTTATTCTTTATAAGGTTTTTAGCACTATTTTGTTTTGTAAACCATTTTGATGGATGGTGCTAGTTAAAGAAAATAAATATAAAAATTACTTTAAATAAGTTTATAAAGAAAACAAATCAGGCTACTGCAATAAAAGATTAACCTCAAGGTATTTAAATGTACTCAAAGGAAATGAATACGGCTAACCTTAGTAAGAAAATGGAGTGTGGAGTCATCCGTTACTCAGAAAATAGGGCCTGAAGAGTCATTTAAGAAGGGTTAACAAAAATAAACAAATGGGACCTAATGAAACTTAAAAGCTTTTGTACAGCAAAGGAAACCATAAACAAGGCCAAAAGACACCCCTCAGAATGGGAGAAAATATTTGCAAATGAAGCAACTGACAAAGGATTAATCTCCAAAATTTACAAGCAACTCATGCAGCTCAATATCAAAAAACCAAACAACCCAATCCAAAAATGGGCAGAAGACGTAAATAGACATTTCTCCAAAGAAGATATACAGACTGCCAACAAACACATGAGAGAATGCTCAACATCACTAATCATTAGAGAAATGCAAATCAAAACTACAATGAGGTATTGCCTCACACCGGTCAGAATGGCCATCACCAAAAAATCTAGAAACAATAAATGCTGGAGAGGGTGTGGAGAAAAGGGAACCCTCTTGAACTGTTGGTGGGAATGAGAATTGGTACAGCCACTATGGAGAACAGTATGGAGGTTCCTTAAAAAACTAAAAATAGAACTACCATATGATCCAGTAATCTCACTACTGGGCATATACCCTGAGAAAACCAAAATTCAAAAACAGTCATGTACCAAAATGTTCATTGCAGCTCTATTTACAATAGCCAAGACATGGAAGCAACCTAAGTGTTCATCATCGGATGAATGGATAAAGAAGATGTGGCACATATATACAATGGAATATTACTCAGCCATAAAAAGAAACGAAATTGAGCTATTTGTAGTGAGGTGGATGGACATAGAGTCTGTCATACAGAGTGAAGTAAGTCAGAAAGAGAAAAACAAATACCATATGTTAACACATATATATGGAATCTAAGGAAAAAAAAAAAGGTCATGAAGAACCTAGACGGGAATAAAGACACAGACCTACTAGAGAATGGACTTGAGGACACGGGGAGGGGGAAGGGTAAGTTGTGACAAAGTGAGAGAGTGGCATGGACATATATACACTACCAAACGTAAGGTAGATAGCTAGTGGGAAGCAGCCGCATAGCACAGCGAGATCAGCTCAGTGGTTTGTGACCACCTAGAGGGGTGGGATAGGGAGGGTGGGAGGGAGGGAGACGCAAGAGGGAAGAGATATGGGAACATATGTATATGTATAACTGATTCACTTTGTTATAAAGCAGAAACTAACACACCATTGTAAAGCAATTATACTGCAATAAATATGTTAAAAAAAGAAGGGTTAAACATATCTGTTAAACAATTAAACAAGTCTGTTTTGTAGTGTTTAACATTATATATACTATTTGCTATGAAATTCAGACACAATTTGTAATAATTCTTATTAATATAAATTGAAATACCTACATGTGTATAAATAGTAAAAACTCTTAAGGAAACAAGTCTAATTTATATAAAGAAAAACAGTAAAAAGCTTATGGTAAACAAAATTATAATTAATTTCAAATAATTAAGCCAATGTGTATTCAAGATGAAAATTCACAATTAATTGGTCTCATTTTATATATTTCACTAAGTACGAGCTTGAAATATTTCCAAGTAACTTTGCATTGAAAGTCATCTATAGAGTCTCTGTTTTGGGTTTTGGTTTTGAGTATTTTTTTTCAAATTGATGTAGCATACTCTCCTTATAAAAATCTGGACAGTAAATCTAATCATTGTTAATGAAGACACGGGTATGGTACCTGTGTACATTTGGAATTGCGTTCATGAGGAATCAGATTCTTCTGAAACTAAGACACTCAGCTTTAAAGTTTTGTCATATGTCTTTTGCATCAGCAACCTTTAGGACAGTGGTCTCCAAAGCTCGGTGCCTAAGGCGATCCACTGGGGAGGGTACAGAAAAAATATCAAAGTCTCCGTTTTGATTTTTAATGCACCACTCTATATTTTATTCCTGTAGACTTTATATACTATAGAATAATTGTACAATTATATAGGTATAGAATTTATAAATGAGCATACATATATTAGCTGTGTATTATCAAAAAATTTACTGATGGGATGACATGATTAAAAATATTTGCAAACAACTGATTTAGAGATTTCTCCCTACTGTTGTTGGTCAACTATTAATAGTCCATGCGAGTAATTGTTTTATCAACCAGATTTTTATGTAAGCCTTGTGGTAGTAAAAATCTAGAGTAGATTCAGGAAAACATTCAAAAATGGGGAATAGAATACCACAGATTTACAAAAGTAAGCAGAAACAAAGGGAAAAAGAATCAATGGGAATTCAAACAACCAGAAAGCAATCACTGAGATGGCAGTGGTCAGTTCTTACATTTCAATAACCACTCTCAGTGCTAATGGAGTAAATTCAAACAGAAGACACGGGTTTGCTGGGATGGATAAAAAGAAGACCCGACTCTATGCTGCCTGCAAGAGATGCACTTCAGCTCTAAAGACACACAAAAGCTCAAAGTGAAGGGGTGGAAAAATATATTCAACAGGAGTGAAAATGAAAAGACAGTGGGGGTAGTAATACTTATATCAGCCAAAATATACTTTAAGCAAATAACAGTAGCAAGAATCAAGGGAGGTCATTATGGCAAAGGGATAATTACATCAGAAAGATACACCAATCGTAAGTCTGTATAAACACACCCAACGTCGGCACAGGTAAGCATTTTAAGCAAATATTAACAGATCTGACGGAGAAAATAGACAACATTACAAAAATGTAGGGGACATCAACATCTATTATAGTAATGATCAGCAATGAATAGTAATATTATTATTAATTATTAATATAATATCAGTAATCATTAATAATATGGATGGTTGTTAATGATTATTAATAAAAGTAAGCAATGGACAGATCATCCAGGCAGAAAATCAATAAGGCAATGTTGTAATTGAACCATACTTTAGACCAAATTGAATTAAGAGACACATAAAGGACATTCCATCCAACAGAAGCAGAATACACATTCTTCTCAAGTGTACATGGAACATTCTCCATAGATAGATCATATGATAAGACATAAAACAAGTCTTAGCAAATTTAAGAAGATTGAAATCATACCCACTATATTTTCTGAACACAAGTGTATGGAACTAGTAATCAACAAGAGGAAAGCTAGAAAATTTACAAATATGTAGAAACTAAACAATACACTTTTGAACAACCAACATATCAAAAAATAAATCAAAAGGGAAATTTTAAAAATATATTGAAACAAATGAAAATGGAAGTACAACATATCAAACCTATGGCATGCTGCAAAGGCAGTTCTGAGATGATGTTTTAGTGTTAGATGCATATGTTAAGATATTAAAATGGTCTCAAATAAAGAGACAAAATTTACACCTCAAGAACTTGAAAAAAAAGTAAGCCCAATGTTAGCAAAATGAATAATAAACATCAGAGTGGAAATAAATGAAACACACACCAGGAAAACAATAGAAAGGATCAACAAAACTAAAAGCTGGTTCTTTGAGAACATAAACAAAATTGACATATTATTGTCTAGAATAACTAAGAGAGAAGAGAGAGAGAGGTTTCAAATAAATAAAATCAGAAACGAGACAGGAGACATTACAACTGATACTACAGAAGTGTATAGGATCATCAGAAGCTACTATGAACTATATGCCAACAAATTATATAATCTAAAAGAAATGGATACATTTCTAGAAACACACAACCTACCAAGGATGAATTATGAACAGAAAATCTGAACAAATAACAAATAAAGACATTAAGTCAGTAATCAAAAATCCTCCAAACACAGAAAACCACAGGACCAGATGGCTTCACTAGCAATTTCTACCAAACATTTAAACAAGAATTAACACAAATCCTTCTCAAAGTCTTTCAAAAACTTGAAGAGGAGGGAACACATCCAAAATTATTCTACAAGGCCAGCATTACACTGATACCAAAGCCAGATAAGGACATTGCAAGGAGAGAAAATGATAGCCCAATATAGCTGATGAACATACATACAAAAATTCTCAACAAAATGCAAAACTTTTAAAAAAAAGCAGTGTCTCTCTGAAACAGGCAACTTTATATGTCTATTTAAAGTTGAACATAGAAATGGAACACACTTCTGGGTTTGCTGTGTGAAGGAAAACGTTATTCTTGTATGTTACCAAGTTGTAATTATTGGCAATATTTGTATGAAATACTTGGGAAATAGTTATACTGAAATAAGTATTCATTATTTATCTGACTTCACATTTGACTGAGTGCCTTGTACTTTAGGTGTCAACCAAAATCTACAGGAAGTGTGGCTCAACTGTTCAGCCTCAGCAGCAATGACCTCTAGAATCTCACTGAAAAAGATGCCATTTGATAATCCAGCAGCTAATGTATTTTTCAGGATTATGTAATATTCATTTTTGAATCAGGGAGGGTAAGCTTTATATCTCATAGGGTAAGAGAAGACAATATTTAAATCCTTACCTGTTATTGTATCTATTTTATGATCTTTTTGGTAATGCTTTATAGTACATGCAGGATATTAATAAAATTACATATATTATATATTTGTATATATATAAACACACACGTATGTATATTATATATGTAAATGTAAAACAGCATTGTGCATGGGCTACTATTATAGGTGTAATTACTTACATAGTAGTAGTCCATGTGCAGTGTTTCTTTGCTGGTGCTTGGATGGTGATCCTTCATATGTGCAGATTAGTGTGTCTGTAAGTTTATATTTTCCTCTGGGTGCAACATGAAAGCAGAACCCAACATGCTGTGAGTAAAGATTTCTGTTGCTGGCGTGTTGTGTTGTTTGGTGCTGGCAGGTGAGATAAAAGTGTCCCTTTACTACCTTAAGCTTTTGAAGAAATAGAGACAACCATTTAATCAAATATGCAATTTATCTTTTATAAACTCACACATATCAGAGAGTTTTAGAGCAATGCTCTATCTCAGTCATGGATTTCTGAGTAAGAGTCAATAATACTAAATTATTTGTATCGCCTTACACATTTATATGAACTACTATAGTTAGAAGTGACCTTGAAAACATAATTTAACACTTCCAACTCAGAAGATTCTGAGTGGATATGGTGATTTTCCAATATTTTTTTTATTGTCACGTAAGTCCTAGGTTGAATCAAGTATATAAAATAATTTGCCTGTGTCAATGGCCCATAACACAAGACAGTAATTGCTAAATTATTCAGTGAAATTTTACGAAGGGTTCTGATACCTTGATTAAGACATGAGGGGAATTGTCTTCATTACTAGGGACTTAAGTGGTTTTTTTCTTTTTTCTTTTTAAGGCATGAGAGGATTTCCCTATGTTAAGCACAATCTCTAGAAAAAGATCACAATGTGATTACTTTGATGCAACTTCATAGACAAAATAAAGAAAAAAAATCTCTTGAAAATTGAGAGCTAGGTCTATTCCACTGTCAGTCCTTTTATGCTAATCAGTTCTGATCAATCCACATAAAATATATGACAGAATGCCATCATTTTTAATGTTAATTGTCTGAAAAATAGATTATTCTGTTATCAGTCAAATTATTTAAGATGCACAAGATTAGCGACCTGATTTAAGTAAGATGTATGGGATTACACTTTTGATATGTCCAAATACTTTTGAAACAGATGCTGTAGGGTTTTCTGTGTGCTTTTTTAGTTCAATGCCCATGATGATCTAATATTCCCATATGTTTACAAGTTTCTTACTTTGATTTTTAGTTTCAGACCTTCATACAGGAAGGCTTTTCTTTCTTCTTGAATGTGGTCTTAAGAAGCTTCTGTTGGTAATCAAATCTCTTAGTGCTTTTTTTTTTTCCTTATCCACTACAGATATTTTATCTAAGTATCCAATTCTGACAGTCTTAACCTGTATTTCTCTGTGTTTTGACTTCTAACACGTCTGTGGAGATTTTGTTCTCAACTTTGCAGTTTATCTCTATCAGTGCTTTTAAGTTTTTCCTTTCTTTTTGGTGTTGTGCAGCTTGGCTATAATTTCTAATGTATATTTCTTTATTTTTCTATTTTTGGAACAAGGCATATCTTAATTCAAGATTTGTGTCTGGTTTTTAAATGTAGAACTATTTACTATCTTGTGGCTCTTCATCCTGGAAGCATAGTTCCTTCTGTGTTCCATAATTTATAATGATTTAGTTCTTATATTTGGGAGCTCTCACATCTTGGATGTCTCAGATCAGTATATATGTTTATTCCAGTTGACTTGGGACAAGATGATCAGTCTTGCCTTGTGATCAGTCAGTGAGGGATCACTGGCTTCTCACTTTTATTGCTCCTCTGAATCTTTCTCTTGACTTGTTTCTGGTATTTTAATTTCAGCTCTATTGGCCCCTTTAAGGATACTTGTAAATTCTGAGGTTTTTACTTGTCTACATGAAAATAGTTATCAGAAAATATATTATTTTTCTCTAAAAACATAAACACCCATATTGTTTACAAGAGTAAATATTTCACCTAGATATTTTCTAGCAGACAACAGTGTCTCATGAGACATCCTTAGTTTCTTAATTTGAACACCACCCCCAATTTACCGTATATTAAAATTATTTATAGTGTCATTATTTTCTTAGTATTTGAAAGCATTTTTATATTTTGAATGCATTTCTGATACTATTATCTTCTGCTTTAATGAATACAAATTGTCCATGGCCAGAATTGATGTTTTTCTGTAACATTAAGTTAATATTGGTAGAATTAGTTACATGAAAGTCCTTTGACTCTTTCTCCTCGGCACTTCATTGACTCTATAAGATAACCTCAGTTTGATTTTGATTTTTAATCCAATAGTGCTTTAAAATGATCTTAGGTACTTCCCTGGTGGTCCAGTGGTTAAAATTCTGCGCTTCCACTGCAGCGGGCACAGGTTCAATCCCTGATCAGGGAATTAAGATCCGGCATGCCACGTGGTGTGCCCCCCCCCCCGCAAAAGATCTTAGATAAAATTTGTATATTGCTAGGTATTACTGCTTGGTTGCATTTTAATCAATATTTTCTATTTTCATTTCATAGTGCAAGAAAATATGACATGTAGAATTTTTGTTTTCAAGAAGTTTATGACCTTTTCAGGCCTAAAGCTTTTCCATTTTAAGAATCTCTGATGTTTGAAAATAATGTATATCCTGTACTTACTGGGCAAAAATAATTTCTATTTGACCATCTTCTTAACTGGTCAAACTAACAAAGTTATTTAACACTATGTTTATTTATCTGCTATATATCAACACAGTTGATTTCTACAATATTCTTAATGTCACTAAATATTCTTTTTTTTATGATAGGGGTGTGACGTAACTCAGTATAGGGAGAACACTGTTGTAGAAACAGCAAAGTTAGAGGGTACAAATTACTGTGTATTGTCAGTCCTGTTCAGGGTGAAGTGCATCGATTCTAATGACTGGTTCCAGGTGTCTAGACTGAAATACCACTGCAGGAAAGAAGAATAACACCTCAAGATATGCTAATTTGATGTAAATCTCTTTTGTCACGCAGAATTTTCCTGTTAGGGCTCACTCGAGAGAATTTTGGTTTGTTATTTGGTCTCAGGAGTGCTCTGCCCTTCAACAAAGGAGTTGAGGCATAATTTACCTTCCATGATAAATTAAAAGCCATCATCTGATCTGCAAACCATTGTCCTATGTGCTTGGTTTGGGTAAATAATTTTCCACTCTCTAATTGTTGTAAAGTAATAAAACCGATGTCTGAGTCTGAGCCTAAAGAGAGTCCCTGCTAAAACTCAAATATTTAGGAAACCCCATGTAAGCATAATTTGTCAGTCAGTATGTGTCTTTTTATTCCATACCAGCTTGACCGAACCAAAGTTCAAGGATTCTTCTAGACATTATTGATGACAGTGTCATAAAAACTTACCTCTATGTGCAAAATCTTGTAAGCATTCAGAGCTATCTCATTTTACTGAGAACAAGGTTGACATCATTTGCGTGCTCAGGCATACTATTCAACAAACACTGGACCAACTGACAGAAACAGAAGAAGCTTGGTCATTAAATTTTTTTTTTTTACAATAAAAACTTTATTTTCAGAGAATTTTTAGGTTTTGCAAACAAAGAAAAGAACAGTGTCACTCATCATTCAGATATACAAGGCTTAAGTCACAACCCACTGCAGTGGCCCAGCAACAGTGTGCCCTGAGGGGAATTCAGGATAAAATAAACAAGTTGAGGCATTCTCTGCTGTGGAGAGAGGAGCCTCTAGATAGCCAAGATGCATATCTAAGAGAGAACATCAATGACCCCAGATTCTGTTTAGAAAAACACTAAAATTATTAACTTGAGATATCTGTTCTTTGTGATTAGCAGTAATCTCTCACCAAGATGTATACTTGACTACATGTATCTCCCAGACAAAAACTTCATGTATATATATGGCCCCTCCTCTACCTCTTCAGAGCAGTTTACTCAGAGCTCCTGAGTCGCTGTCTCCTGGGCTGTAGTCCTCAGTAAGACCCCGATAGAAAAAAATTAAAGCACAACTCTCATGGTGTGTGTTTTAAGGTTGGCAGTTAACAAAGTAATTGGGAGAAAGGTACAGAGAGTTCCTGTGTACCCCCGTCCCCGCACATGCATGGAATCCCCTGTTATCAATATCCCCACCAAGTTGGTACGTTTGACACAAGTGACACAACATTCACAGAACCCTAGTCCATAGTGTATATTAGGGTTCACTTTTGCTTCAAAAGTCCTCATTAAATGCTAGCAAACCAAATTCAAGAACACATCACAAAAAGATTATAGGGCTTCCCTGGTGGCACAGTGGTTAATAATCCGCCTGCCAACGCAGGGGACACGGGTTCGAGCCCTGGTCCGGGAAGATCCCACATGCCGCAAGGCAACTAAGCCCGTGCACCACAGCTACTGAGCCTGTGCTCTAGAGCCCTCGAGCCACAACTACTGAAGCCTGGGTGCCTAGAGCCCGTGCTCCGCAACAAGAGAAACCACCGCAATGAGAAGCCTGCGCACCACAACGAAGAGTAGCCCCCGTTCGCCGCAACTGGAGAAAGCCCGTACGCAGCAACGAAGACCCTACGCAGCCATAAATTAATTAATTAATTTTTAAAAAGATTATACACCATGATCAAGTGAGATTTTTACCTGGGATGCAAGATTTGTTTAACTTACACAAATCAATCAGTGTGATAAACCACATTAATAAAATGAAAGATTAAAAAATGATTGTCTCAGGGAATTCCCTGGTGGTCCCGTGGTTAGGACTTGGCGTTTTCATTGCCAAAGGCCCGGGTTCAATCCCTGGTCGGGAACTAAGATCCCACGAGCCACGTGGCACGGCCAAAAGAAAAACATTTCACAAAGTTCAAAATCCAGGCATGATAAAACTGAACAACAAAATAGGTGCAGGAGAAACTTCACAATATAATAAAGCACCTTTATGAAAAGCGCAACCTCATGTCATTAACAAGGGGAAGCTGTGAGCTTTCCCTCTAAGTTCTCACTGAAGGCAAGGATGCCCACTCTCACCATTCCTATTCAATACAGTACTGCAAGTCCTAGCCTGAGGAATCAAGCACGCAAAAGAAATCAAACACCTGAATGTGTGCAAGGACCTTAAAGGCTGCAGGAAAGGGCTTGGAGCCGCAGTGAGAGCACACTTGCCGAGTTTGCTCCCGCAGGCCACAAGGGATGGTCCTGGTCCAAGCACTTTTCTGAAAGCTTTCCATTTCCCTGCCTGAGCTAACCCTCCTCTCCGGGCCCCCACTGCTTTTCTCTTGTTTCCTCACCCCTGTCTGTGCAGAACTTAAAACAGCTGGTGCGGGTGACACATCCCCTTCCTTAGCAGATGGCAGCCCAGCAACTCCTGCAAAAGGTCCAGCAGAGGCCCACACAAACCAGGCCCCTTATACAGCTATGGCCCCTCACTCCCAACTGCCAGCCCAGCCTCGCAGCTGCTGACAGGGCCAGGAGCACAGCCTGAGGTGCCCCTGTAGGTGCTCCTACTGCCTGGAGGGGATATTTACAGACCTCCATCCAGGCACAGCTGGGAAGGGCTGGCCGGCCAGGTCAGGCTGCCCGGGTCAGCCAATCCACACCCATCAGGGGCTCACAGTTGCAGAAAATGGGTTTTGCTGTGCTGGCCCGGTACTAGGAACAGCTGTGGAGCTCTGAGTGTCAGGGTGAATATGGGGCTGCAGCTCTGGCTTGTTTTCCAATCATTTTATCTGGCCCATGAGTGGGAGACAACTTCAAGAAGACCCTCTCCTAATGAGAGGAACCCAGGAGTCAGGGAGAGGAGGGGTGGGTGGTGGTTGGAGACAGAGGCCTGGTGCCCCGGCTGCAGTGGAAGCCTCTGGAAGACCAGGTGGAGGGAGGCCGCACAGAGTGAAGCCCAGGGTCACAGACCTGTCGGAGCTGCTGTTTGTTAGTTCAAGTCCTGCTCTGAGGTGCTCTGTGTCAGCCCTGACAGACAGGTGAGCTGGGGGTGCTCTGCAATGAGGGCTATGTGCACGGTTCCTGTGTGCCCAGCCCTGCCGGGGTACCTGCCAAGGGGAGCTCCGTATCCAGGGAGGGGCCTGACCAAAAAAGCCCCGTGGGCTGCTGGGTACCTGCCCAGGTGAGCCCCATATCCTGAGAGGGCCCCCGACCACGAGAGCCCCGTAGGCTGCTGGGTACCTCCCCAGGTGAGCTCCATATCCTGGGAGGGCCCCGACCACGAGAGCCCTGTGGGCTGCTGGGTACCTGCCCAGGTGAGCTCCATATCCTGGGAGGGGCCTGACCACGAGAGCCCCGTGGGCTGGGAGGGGCATATGAACAAGTGTCCTCTCTGTGCAGCCGGTACAGAGCTACTTAGTGACTCACCCATGGACAGCGGTGGGATGAAACGGGAACCAGAAGATGCTGCAGGCCTCTGAACACCGCCCTGGCCCATCTAGAGCAACAAGGTCAGTAGGTGGGTGCTGGCTGCTGTACTGGGTGAGGACGACCGCACGGGAGCTTCTCGTTTCTTCCATTTGAAAACATGGAGGCCTCCCCAGGACAGAGTGAACAGCCTACCCTGGAGTGGGTGGGAGCTCCTGGTGACCCTGCTGGGGACAGAGGAGGGAGGGACCAGGCAGGAGGGGAGTGGGAGCCCAGGCAGAGCCATGGGGCTCTGGGCACGAGGGGCCTTTCTGGGTCTGAGCTGAGCAAGTATAGTGAGTGTGACCCAAGAAAGCTGCCCTGGTGACGTGGGCTGAACCCACTTCAGGATGACAAGCCTCCCGGGTGACCCCAAAAATAGGGTTGTAAGAAATCTTGTTTAAAGGCTTTGTAACATGAATCTCACTGAAGGGGAGGTTTTGCAACGCTAATCCCCACAAAGGGGTGACGTAGAGTCTGCCAGGAGCGGGCAGACACCCTGGGTGGGCAGTGGGTGCAGACCACACTCTGCAGCCCCACGTCTCTGCTTCTGGGGACTTGGCTTCTCACAGCCTCAGCTTCCCAGTCTGCTCAAGGGGTGATGGCAACATGGATTGATTAGTAAGTTGCTCAGAACAAGGTATTCAGAAAGGGGTCTTGTGGAAATTTCACAGAACTTTGTCTTTAAGAGAATCCCAGATCCCATTTCCTGTGTGTCTGCCTGTAGGATCAGGAGAGCGAATCCAAGCAGATTTGCAGCAGAGCCCAGGGATGGGCTCCGTTTCGTGGTCCTCCTGTTTCCTGAATCATATACGGGGAGGCTCCAGTGTTCATCCCACATCTGAAAGTGTCCGGACCTCAAGGCCCAGCAGCCCCCGAGCCCTGTGTCTGGACCCCTGGGTGGTGGGCAGTACAGGCTGGCTTCCTCCCCAGCCTCTTTCTTTCCCAGCACATGCGAGGGCCAGGCTATTTTCAGGGAGAAGCAGGGATGGAGGGGCGTCTCGTGTGGGAAGAGGACACAGGGCAGCTTGTGTACACGGATGTCCACACCAGGAATGTTGGGCAGTGGAGCGGAACTCGGACTTTGAGAGGTTTACGTGATGGGCCTGAGTAAGCAGATCGGGGCTGGAGGGGGTGTCCCGTGGAGGGGGTGGGTTGAGCTTCACCGATGCTGGGCCTCAGACTCCGCTGGCCTTTGCTCTCCTGGTCACTCAGGACCTGAGCGGTGTTGGTGGAGTGACCACTTTCATCCCAGGCCCTGCCAGCATTGGCCCCTCAGGTTATCGGGGAGCCCGGGGAGTGCGGGTCCAACCGTGCCCACCAGGGAGGCCTGGGTGGTCGGGCAGGAAGCACGGGTGTGGCCAGCACCTGTGCAGAGGCTTCTGAGCCCGTGTCCGGAGGGAGCTCTATCCCTGCGTGTGGGTTTCAAGTCCACACATGGAGACCAGCTTCTAGTGGGCTCGGTTTATTTTCTAGACACAACGTCCTGACACCCTGTGTGTCCACTGCCCATGGAAAGGCACGTCTGATGTGGTGCCGGGTGCTGCCTCTGGGTCCTCCTGACTGGGCCAGTGTCCCCGTGTCATGACTGTGTGTCAGGTGGTGTTGGGGCGGGGGAGATGAGAGCGAATGGTCCAGGCCCCCGAGGGGTCGCACTCTCCCTGGAGCTGGTGCTGTGGCTGTAGGTGTGCCCCCCACTCGCCCCATGGGCAGAGACCACCATCCCCTTCCAGATGAGATGAGGCAGTCGGTCTGACACTTGCCTTGGGGCCTGTGGTCGCCATGTGGAGACAGTCAGCTGGGGACGTGAGGTCAGGGAACGCTTTCAGTGTGTCTGCAGGGCAGATGTGAAAATGGTGCAGATGCAGAGCTGCCTGCAGAAGCTTCTGTGAACACTCCTGAATTCTTTCCTGAGAATATCACGGGAGCATTCAGGCAGCAGGGAAAACAGGGTGTCTGGTGGCTCTTGTTGGGGAGTGGGGGGCATAGGCAGGGGCTCAGCCGGCAAAACCCCAGAACCGCTCCCAGGATGCAAGAAGTGATTCTTCCACCTACTAGACGTGGAGGGAAGGGGTGGGGTCTGCAGGGCCACCCTCACCTTCAGGGACCTGCTGGGAGGCTCATGGGGCTTAGCACACGCTCAGGTGCTCAAGGCTAAGATGGGTCACAATGCACAGTAGGGGTGCACGGTTGGGGGGATCCCTGGGCCGGCTTCCTCGTGCCCCCTCCTTCCCTCTAGGGTCTCCAGAACATCTCTTCCCCCAGTGACAAAGGGTAAAACCATGACATTTCCCCCCCAGGGAAGTTCACTAGAGACTTGGCCCCTGGCTGGGGGCAGGTCATGTGGTGTTTTCTGCCCTCACCCTCCAAAATGCCAGTGCCCAGAAGGGGAGCCGGGGTTCAGCATGAACCACATGCTTTGTTCAAATAGTCTAGCTGCAGGGGGCAGCCCCTAATGGGAGGGGGGTTTAGATCAGGGCAGGGAGTTGTTCACCCGCTGTATCAGCTTCCTGGAGTTTACATGACAGATGACCACAGAGGCTCAGAACAGCAAAAACCCATCCTCCCTGTGCTGGAGACCAGAAGACTGAGATCAAGTGTCTCAGGGCTGAGCTCCCTCCAGAGGCTCCAAGAGAGGGTCTTACCTGCCTTTTCAAGTTTCTGGAGACTCCAGGCATCCCTGGGCTTGTGGCCGCACCCTTCCAGTATCTGTCTCCATCTTCAGGTGTCTTCTCCTCTGTCTGTCCTCTTCTGTCTCCTGTGAGGATACCTGTCACTGGGCCACCTTCATCTCTAGGTACTTAACTAATTATAACTGCCAAGACCTTATTTCCAAACAAGTTTCCATTCCCAGGTTCTAGGGGTCAGGACATGGACATAATTTTTAGGAGGGGGCATTCAACCCACTACAGCAGCCCAGTTCCCAGACACTGGCCTAGAGCCATCTGTGCTGACTTCCTTTTTTTAAAATTAATATTTATTGGAGTATAGTTGCTTTACAATGCTGTTAGTTTCTGCTGCACAGGAAAGTGAATCAGCTATATGTATACATACATCCTCTTTTTCAGATTTCCTTCCCATGTAGGTCACCACAGAGCATGAGTAGAGTTCCCTGTACTATACAGTCAGTTCTCATTAGTTATCTATTTTATACATAGTAGTGTGTATATGCTGACTGACTTCTTTAGGACATCAGCCTAGCGATGTTCTGTCTTTCTGCACAGAGGCATCTTTTGCTTCAGGCATTTGGGGGAGGAAGTGCTGTTGGCAGACCTTCCAGCCTTTCCAGGGACCATGCTGAGGTGTCATCTCTGGGAGTTGGGGAGCATGGCCAGGGCTCCAGGTACACACTCTACACTGACCTGACTGCTGGGTGGTCAGACACCTGCACCGGACTGGGCACCCTCAACAGGCTGCACTGTTCCCTGGACCACTGCACCTTCTACCACATAGACAGATGCACTGTGTGTGGACCTATGACCATGACGTGTGGACAGGCAGGTTGGGTGGGAGCCCTCCTGCCTGGAGTGTGGACTCCCACCCACCACAGAGTCTCCAGTCCTGCCATGGACACCACCATCCTGTCATGGACCCCGTTCCTGCTGTGGAGATCCCCAATCCATTAGCCCCCCAAAGAGGCCTTCTGGGAGGGGTGAGAACTCCACCTAAAAGAAGAGACAGGGTGGCCCTAACCACAGCAGTAGGGAATTACTGGGAGTACTTGGGTGCTTGTCTTCCAAAAAATCCAGGATGTCAGTGTCCAAGCCATGAGGGCTCCAACTTGAGTGGTCCAACTCAGCTTGCAGCTGGGGTCACCTGGGGCAGGGGTCGCTTCAGGGAAAGCATGTCCTTGGGTGATTTTCCAACTCTACCTCCCCTCCCCTGCCTTGGGCACCGCCCCCAACCCCTCGTCCCCCAGGGCATTCCAAAGAGGCCAGAGACTGGGCCAAGGAGGGAGGGAGCTGGCCGCTTCCTGATCCACAGGGCTAGGATGCTCCTAACATAGGAGGGCCCTGGACTCAGCTTAAGTATAACTTGGGGTCTCCTACACCTTACCTGGTAGAGGGGTCCTGCAGATTCTAGGGCTCTGAGACCACCCCTACTTCTGACCCTGACTGCAGGCCTGGGGGTCCTGAGACTACCCTGGGTTCTTTTTTACTTGGAGGCTCCCAGAACTCACTGAAGCTTTATACTCAGGGTCAGTGCTGGTTATGGTGAAAGGACACAGATAAAATTAGCTGAGGGCAGAGGTCAGGAGTAGAGTTGGAGGTCCGTCAAGTTTGGCCACCTAGGGAAGCTCACCTGAGTCCTGGGGTGCTGATTCACAACATACACAACCTCCTGGAGAAAATGGACCCAACTTTGCCATGTCCTGCCACTTAGCTGACCTGTAACTGAGTCACCAGAAGGTTTTGTTGTTTCCCTGATTCTTAATTCCTTTAGAATTCAATATTTTACTGTCATAAATGCTTAGTGTCCTTGTAATAAATCGTTAAAAAATAAATATGAACTAATGTACATTAATTACTCTATAAATAAGTGATGAATGGATTATACTTTATAATTTAATTATTTTTTAGAATTATTAAAGTAATACACATTATAGAAAATGGAAATATCACCTAAAGGAGAAGAGAAGAGGTTTGCAAATCCCACCCCCAGAGGTGACCGTCTTGAATGGTTTGGTACATCTCTCTCACACTCTGTCTCTCTTTCTATCCCTGTCTCTCTCTCACACACAAACGCACACACAAGCAGATTCATCTGCATCTATGTTGATTTCACATCCATGTGTTCTTAACAGATGGGGTCTTGGATGCAGACAATTGGTCCTCCTGTGTCCCACATAGGGAACGCTGAGGTCTCCCCTGTCATCAGGTTGACACCCTGCCCCTACTTTCTCAGCTGCACAGCATTCCTTCATTCAAGTGGACCAGAACTGTTGGATCCCATCTCCTCTCCATGAACATTCCTGTTGTTGCCAATTCCCTACTATTTCAACCAGTGCTGTGACGGATACTCTTGAAAAGACATCTTTAAAAAATTGTTGAAGAATTTTAGTGGGATCAATTCTAAGGATCAGCACTTCTGGGAAAGGGATACCCCTGTGGGACTCTGAGGGATTCTGCACACTCTTCTCCCAGAGAGGAGTGTCGGTTCACTCTCCCCCCTAGGGGATCTGCTGGGGCCTCTGCTTCCTCACGTTGTCACCAGGGCTGGTGGTCACCAGAATGACAACCAGCCCGTGTAGTGGTGACCAGTGCTGTCTCCATAGTGTTTACATTTGCGTGTGTCCTCAGCTGAGAGGTCAAGCGTCTCTAACATTGACTGGCAGTATGCACTAGCTCTCCTTAGAAATGCCTGTGTTTGTTCTGTTTCTTGTTAAAACACTGGTTTTCAAAAAGTTTCTGGACCACAGGCATGTTAAATCCTTCTCTGGCCTTGGGTTATGAGGAATGCTTTTCCAGTTTATGGTTTGTCTTTCCAGTTGTCTCTGTTGGTTTTTTGTTTATTTGTTGTTTACTTGTTTTTGATTGTTTCTTTGTTGTTTTGTTTTTATCTCTGCCACTGAAGAGCTAAGCATTTCCATTCTGTATTCTAGCTCTGGTGTCACACTTAGAAAATCAGCATCTACTTCAAGATTATGTACACACTTACCAATAGGACTTCATTTTGTACATCTCTTTTTAAAATCCAGCTGGGTTTTCCTTTCAAATAATAAAACAAAAACAGAAATTTATAAGTCACCTCTTAAAATATGTGGACAGAAACAAAAAGCCACCTTTTGTATGGTTTTATTTACAGGAAACATCCAGAATAGGTACAGAAACAGAGAGAGAGAAATGGGATTAGGTACTGTCAGGGGCTGTGGGAGGGAGGAATGGGGACTGTATGATAATTGATAAGTGATGTTGACCATCCTTTCATGTGTCTGTTGGCCATAAGTATGTATTCTTTAAAAAAATGTTCAGGGGCTTCCCTGGTGGTGCAGTGGTTGAGAGTCCGCCTGCCGATGCAGGGACACGGGTTCGTGCCCCGGTCCGGGAAGATCCCACATGCCGCGGAGCAGCTGGGCCCGTGAGCCATGGCCACTGAGCCTGCGCACCCGGAGCCTGTGCTCCGCAACGGGAGAGGCCACAACAGTGAGAGGCC
>NW_020838000.1:9034-101414 GCF_003676395.1 Aethalodelphis obliquidens | reverse complement strand
AAAAAAAAAAAAAAAAAAAAAAAAAGTGTTCAGTCTTCTACCAATTTTTCTTACTTGGGTTTTTGTCTTTTGAAGGTTGACTTGGGTGAGTTCTTGGTCCATTTTGGGTATGAACCCCTTTTTAGATACATAGTTTGCAAATATTTTCTCAGGCTCAGTAGGCTGCCTTTTTGTTTTGTGTATGATTTCCTTTGCCATTGGAAAGCTTTTCAGTGGGATGCGGTCCCATTGGTTTATTTGGCTTGGTTTCCCTTGCTTAAGGAGACGGGTCCAAAAAATATTGCTAAGAGCAAACTGCATACTCTGCAGTATGCTCTGCATTGTCAAAGAATATAGTGCCTATGTTTTCTCCTAGGAGTTCCGTGGCTTCAGGTCTTACATGGAAGTATTTGCTTCATCTTGACATTAGTTTTGTAGATGATATGAGAAAGTAGTCCAGTTTGATTCTTGGGCATGTAGCTGTCCAGTTTTCCCAACACCATTAATTGAAGAGGTTATCTTTTCCCTGTTGTATATTCTCACCTCCTTTGTGACAGATAAGTTGACCATAGAAGCCTGGGTTTATTTCTGGGCTCTCCGTTCTATTTCATGGATCTATGTGTATATTTTTGGTGTGTGCCAAAATCATACTGTCTTGATGATTCTAGATCTGTAGTATAGTTTGAAATCAGGGATGGTGATATATCCAGGTTTGTGCTTCTTTCTTAAGATTGTATTGACTATTCAGGTTCTTCTGTGTTTCCATACACATTTTAGAATGCTTTGTTCTAGTTCTGCATATAATTTCATTGCTATCTTGATATAAAGAGCCTCAAATCTCTAGATTACCTTGGGGTGTGGAGAACCATTTGAGCAACACAAATTCTTCCAATCCACGAGCACAGCATATCTTGTCATTTATTCATGTGGTCTTCAACTTCTTTCATCAAGCTCTTCCAATTTTCTGAGTACAGGTCTTTTAACTCCTGGGTTAGGTGTATCCCTAGGTATTTTATTTTGGTTAATGTCATTTTCATTGGGCTTATTTTCTCTTTTTAATATTTATTTGGCTACATCAGGTCTTAGTTGCAGCATGTGGGACTTTCATTGCAGTATGTGGGATTTTTTTTAGTTGTGCCATGTGGGGTCTTTAGTTGTGGCATATGGGATCTCATTCCCTGACCAGGAATTGAACCCGAGCCCCCTGCATTGGGAGCACAGAGTCTTAGCCACTGGACCACGAGGGAAGTCCCAGCATTTATTTTCTTAATTTCTCATTCTGATAATTTTTTGTGAGTGTATAGAAATGCAGCTGATCTCTAGAGATTAATTTTGTATACTTCAACTTATCTGAATTTTCTGATGAGGTCTATTTGATTTTGGGTGTCATTTTCAGGATTTTCTATGTACAGTATTGTGTCATTTACCGCCAGTCACAGTGTTACTTTTTCCTCTGCCATCAGATTTCTTTTAGTTCTTTTTTTCATTTAATTACTATGGCTAGGGCTTCCTAGACCATGTCAAATGAAAGTGGCTAAAGTGGTCAAGGTTAGAGTTAAGTTTAAGCATAACTTTTCCTCTTCCCCTTTTTCAATCAAAATAAGCAATAAATAATCAATACTAAAAATAGAATAAAGTTTTCTTTGAGACAAACTGAAGACTAACCCAGAAGACTGCTTCCCAGATTACTCTAAGAAACTGCTCTAGAGAAGCACATTTTCAGCAATTTCATTTTGTCAGAACAAAGAACACTAAACAAGTCAGGGATACATTTCTATATGGTTTCAAAAAACAGACCAGCACATAGAAGTACACCACATACAGTATGGGCTTGGCATCTGGGAAGGGAGTCTTATCCTCAAAGGGGTACAGTCATTGGTGCCCCAGGAAGAGGGGCATTTAATCATGATTTTTAACATACATATTATTTGTTTCTGGTCAGTGTGCCCTTTTCTTTTAGAATTAAAGCAGATGTACACTGTATGTTTGATAGGCCAAAAGCAGGCTATTTTTATTAGCATAAAATTCAAGTTAACTCACATATAAGCCAGAATGACTTCCCTATATTTCAGTACGTGAAAATTTCTTTTATCAATTCCCCCCATTTGATCATATATCTTTCAGTAGAAAGCATTAATTATCAAAAATTGTCCCTAGAGGCTGGGATGGTCATTGTTCCTGCCCTGAGTCCATCCCATCCCTCGGTGCTAGGCCTGCCTCTTTCCTCTTTTTTTCCCTTAGGAATAGAGTTGCTTAGTTATTCTCCTTGGGGGGCAGGTAATTAATTGAATGTAATGGATAAGCATGGAGATATATTGGCAGGGAAGCATTTTCATAGTCTATACATTTTATCAACCATATCAAATTGTCACACAAACATTGTGTGCTTTTATTAGCAGTAGACTGGAAGCACACAATGATACATGTTATGAGAAGCTTGATAGCTAAGAAAAGAATAATATGTATTATGAAAATGATAATTATATGTAAAGCAGAGCGGAAAAAAATGTCTATTCCTGAAGGGAGCCAACTAAACAGGTCATTTCAAGTGTCAGTTTTGCTTACATCTGGCCTTTTGAGAAATCCTTTCTAGGTGTGTCTCAACTTCTCCAGAGGTATTAATATAAGTGCAACAAGTAGTATAAGCAATAGCACAAATACCTCCTTGTTTAGCCAGTAGAGGATCTAGTATTAACTGAGCTAAGAAATTTAGGGATGTCTGCTGTGCTACACTGTTGTTTGCAATCTTTTCAGTTATTTGACCAATGATGGCTGATAGATTTCTGAGCATAACTTTGTTGATACAAATCTTGCATTAGGAGCCAAGATTCCCAAAAGATTTTTGCCACCAGATAACTTGGTATTTTGCTAATATGGATCTCTTGTCTCTTGAAGAGAGAAAGGAGGTTCATCTACTTCCTGATGTATAGACAATGGGGTAACATAATATCCTAATAAACATAAACCTGCTATCTGTCAGTTATTAAGACATTTATGTGCCCACCCTTGGGAAGGTGAGTCAATTCCAATACTACGTATAAAGACAAAACTGGGGGTGGGGCACAAGTGATCCCTCCAAGAATGCTCTCATTGATAGCCTCATTAATTGGGGGTTTTGTTCAGATGATATTAAACCATGGGTCATTTCTCTTGCAGGCTTTCCAAAAAAAGATTTCTATGTAATTTGGTATAAGGGAGTTGCTGGCATAATTTTCTTGCGTTTTTAAAGACATTTTTCAATTAAGTAAGAGACAGAGCAAAGGAGTCCTAGGGTGAGTTGTGCTCAGTCTCTAAGAACTGAGGATAGTACGAAACGATAGACATATTAATATGTTAAATAATTTGAACCTGAAAGGTTATGCCAGAGGGAGGTTTGTCTAGGTAAGTGGTTACATTGGTGACATCTGAAAAGTTGATTACAGGAATTATGAGGGGCTTCTATTGGTCTTATATTGACTGAGGAATTTGATGACAGATCTGACAATTGGTTAGATGGCCTCCACTCACTATACTCTGTGACAACTTTACTGAAGAATTTTTACCCTGTACATTGTGGCAAAGTATAGTCAGAAGTAAAACAGTAACTTTAAATTTTGATAAAGAGACAGGCATTTGGTAAATAGTACAGTTAGGTTAGTAGGGTGAATTTTACAGGCCTGGTCCAGACTCTTGAGTTAGCTGTTTACTATTGCTGTCATCCTCTTCTCATCCTGGCTTGGTGGCATTGATCTTAGTCAAAACCAGGTGTCAGACGTAGGGGATGAAGTCCATTCAGGTGGAGGGGTCTTTTTTAAAATAGAGATGTGAATCCATGAGTCTATGCCTTCTAATTTGGCAGCCCACGGATTAGTGAATAAAACTTGGTAAGGTCCTTTCCAACATGCCTGCAAAGAATCTTCTATTTTAGGTCTTTTCCAAAAAAACCCAAAATTTCTAGGTTGTAATCATGATCCTTAAGGTCTTCATCTCCCAGGAGCTCACTGTGAAAGGAGTTAGCTACTAATTTTTCATTTTCTTTAAGTGTTTTACTAAGGCCCTGACAATAATGTAATATATCTCCTTGGAGTGAGGTTGGTTCATAGACTTCTTCATCTAATCGCATAGGCCATCCTGTTATGATTTCAAAAGGAGACAGCTGATGTTTACCAAAAGGCATAGATCTAAGGTTGAGAAGCGATAGCAGAAGAGCTTTTGGCCATGAGAGATTAAATGGTTCTGGGAGTTTTGCTAATTGCATTTTGATAGTGCCATTAGTCCTTTCTACCAATCCGGAAGATTAGGGATGATGAGTGCAGTGAAAATGCGGCACTATTGGCCAAATGTCACAAATAGATTTAATTATTCAGTTAAATTAGTTCCCCAGTCACTGTGTAATTCAGAAGGACTTCCCCAAATAGGAATTATATTTTCTAATAACAGTTTACTTACTGTTAAAACTTCAACCCAGTGTGAAAACATGCAGATCATTTCCAAGATATACTGACTTCCTTGACATGGTCGAATCTGTACAAAGTCCAATTGCCATACCCCAGAAGGTCCCTTAGGAAGGGGGAGGTTGGCCTTGTGACCCCTGAAGTGACTTTCCAGGATTATATTTAGGACATATATTACAACAAGCATATACTTTATGAGCCACCATGGGAGAAAGTTTCCAAAGTACTGTTTGCCCATAGAATCATTTTCTCAGGTGCCCAATTAGTTAAGGAATGTACAATATATGCTGGAGCAAGAACAACTGGGCTCCAACAGGTACTATAGGTTTAATATCAGGTCCAAACCATATCTGTGTGATAAGGTTAAAAATTCCCCCTTTTTGTTGTCACATTTGTTTCTCTTCTTTCGGTGGCAATTTCTTGAGCCTGTAGAAGGAAATCCTTCACTGAGTCAGCAGGGCTAACAGAGAGCAATGGACATTCTTGAGACTGGACAGAATGATTATTTAAAGTTGCTTGCTCAGTGGCAGCAGCAGCAAGCTGAATTCCTTTAGCTTCCATAGTCTCATATTTGGAATGTCCTGGGGTTTTAATAATTGCTAACTCTTTGGGCAATTGTATAGCATTTAATAACTCTGCAGCTGATTTTCTATATTTTCAAAGGTTGTCCTGAAGCAGTTTAAAAACAAACAAACAAAACCTCGTTGCCATAACATTCCAAAGTCATGTGTCACTCCAAAGGCATAAGGACTGCCAGCATAAACATTTGCTATCTGGTCTTTAGCTATTTGACAAGCTTGAGTTAATGCAATTAATTCACCTTGTTGTGCTGACTTAATTTCTGGTAAATAAGGCTTTCAATTATATCCACTGCAGATGTTACTGAATATCTAGCTCAGAAATGTCCTTGTTCATCTTTTAAGTAGGACCCATCTGTAAACCAACTTAGATTTGCATTGTCAAAGGGAGTTTCTTGCATGTTACCCTTAGGAGAAAGAATATAATCCATTAATAAAATGCAGTCATGGTGGTTTGAGGTCAGCACTCTTTCCTATAGACCAGTCTAGCACAGAGGCCATTCTTAAGTGGAAAATATAGTTTCAAGAGTCAATTCCCTTCAGTTTTATTGTGTATGTGTTACTTCGGAGCACCTGAGAAGGGTCCTTCCATCTAAGTTGGAGAGGGAGTCCTTTAAATGATGTCTTTTCCAGCATTCATAATCTCCTGGGTGCAGGTCATGGGGTATCTGATCCTCATCCAAAGATAGATCACTGTGATCAGCTTCAGAAACACGCTTAGGATATACTTTTAATAATTCAGTTAAATTGTACAATGATGCTACATACCACAAAGAAACATCTTGGGTGTAGGTAGTAAATACAAAATCTCTGATGTATATATAAAAAACATCAATATTCACAGAGGTATATCATTGAAACAAAATTTTTCTCTCTAAATTACTCTCATTTTTACCAAATAGAGTCAAATTAAGACTGATTTGTCTGCAAAACAAGTCTGGTTTCAGTACACTTTGCCTGATTATCTACATAAGTGGCATTGATTATATGGGCTCTTTTAAATTTGGTTTTGTGAAACTTTTCCTAAGGGATCTCAAACAAATTTTTTTTTTTTTTTTTTTTTTTTTTTTTTTGTGGTACGCGGGCCTCTCACTGTTGTGGCCTCTCCCGTTGCGGAGCACAGGCTCCGGACGCGCAGGCTTAGCGGCCATGGCTCACGGGCCCAGCCCCTCCGCGGCATGTGGGATCTTCCCGGACCGGGGCATGAACCTGTGTCCCCTGCATCGGCAGGCAGACTCTCAACCACTGCGCCACCAGGGAAGCCCTCAAACAAATTTTTAAAGGCCTCTCAAAGCTAGGAAAGCCATGCCATTAGCCATGAACGGAAATACCTGCAGATTTAGATGGATTTCTCTCTTCTCGAGTTCCAACATGTCTTGAGATTCTTCATCTGTTGGGAAACAACCTTCCTTATTCACCTGGAAAGGCTGCTAGGAATCTAAGAGTTTCCAAATTCTGGAGGGATTGGGTGGAGAGAAAACATAAATGCTTCAATTCTGTTTATGAAGGGTATAATTTTCCAAATTGCTGCAAGTCATAATTAGGTTAAGGGGATAATCTTTAAAAACAAAGATTAAAAGTCAGCAATATGGGCTTCCCTGGTGGCACAGTAGTTGAGAGTCCGCCTGCCGATGCAGGGGACATGGGTTCGTGCCCGGTCCGGGAAGATCCCACATGCCGCGGAGTGACTGGGCTCGTGAGCCATGGCCGCTGAGCCTGTGCGTCCAGAGCTTGTGCTCCACAACGGGTGAGGCCACAACAGTGAGAGGGCCGCGTACCACACACACACAAAAAAATCAGCAATATTTCAAAGAGTTGTAAAAAATATAATCATATTTATCAATTCATTCAATCCTATGTAATTAATTCTTGTTCTGTTTGAGTCCAGTTTTTCCATTAGTTTTGTTGAGCTCTCCTGATGGTTGAGGATGATAATGACAGTGACAATTTCAAGAAGTTTGTGAGGGGTTTGTGTTAAGGCTTGTAGGATTTGCCCAGTGAAGCAGGTGCCCTGATCACTGGAGATTGTAGAAGGTATGCCCCAAATGGAAAACATATTTTTAAACAGTTTCTTTGTCATTGTGAGAGCATCAACCTTGCAGCAAGGGAAAGCTTTAACACATCAAATAAAAAGGAGGGTTTGGGGACTTCCCTGGGAGTCCAGTGGTAAAGAACCCGCCTTCCAATGCAGGGGATGCGGGTTTGATCTCTGGTAATGGAACTAAGGTCCCACATGCCTCAGGGCAACTAAGCCCATGTGCTGCAACTACTTAGCCTGCAAGCCTCAACTAGAGAGCCAGCTTGCTGCAAACTACAGAGCCCATGCACTCTGGAGCCCACGCCCCACAGCTAGAGAGCCTGCGCACCGCAACGAAGAGCCCGAGCTCCCCAATGAAAGATCCTGCATGCCGCAATGAAGATCCCACCTGCTGCAACTAAGACCCAATGCAGCCAAAAGTAAAAATAAAAAAGTGGGGTTTGCCAGGGAGCAGGGAAGAGCCAAGCAGCTGTCTTGGGTTTCCCATAGCCCTGATTGTTTAATTCACAGCTATTGAATTAAACAGACACCTTAATTTCTTTCATTTAGGAGCACGCTGTTACAAGGACATCAGGATGGCAGAAATCTGACAATGAGAGGTTAATTTTGTAGAAGCAGAATGGACTTTATCTACATGTGCCATAATCTTTACAGATTCTGTTGTGGTTGCCTTTGTAAGAAAGTCAGGGCATTTTCCTAATACTTGGGTTCACTGCCTTTAGTGTGAGCCTCAGTTTTGATGACATGACAGATAATATTTTATGTCAGGACATATAAGATTTCTAGGAGTTTCATATCACTTCTGGAACATTTATAATATATATACTTATGTAGACATAACGTGAAGAATGCTTAATGTTACCTTTTATTGACAATGCTTCCCATGTAATATACTAAATAATCCTAAAGACTTTATTTTCTATTCAAAAACAACCAACTCTATGACAAACTTATCTATCCTTTTTTCCATTCTTTATATCTTCTATCACTGACAACATATATGCTACTTTTTACATACTGAAATGCTTTCCTTGTTATTTTAGTAATGTTAATTATATGTTATAATTTTTAACCCTTAAAGAAACCCTTAATCTCTAATGAAAATCAAGAGGCAAGTAATTGATTCTCTTTGTCATACCAGTATTTCCTGATTAGCAAATTTAAGAACATACTCCATAACCTCTAAAAACATACGTTTCTCTCATAGCATAATTTCTTTTTAATGTGGTACAAGGTATGTGTCTAGTAAGCCCAAACATCTTTAGTTTTTCTCTAAAGAAGACAAAGCAGACAAATTGAGACATGCTTAGCAATGAATGTTTCAGTATTTTTATCTAAATTGGAAATTATCTGGATATTCAATGAATTTGCATCATTTAATTTAATTTAGCAAACCTCTAAAGTTTCAAGTTACCAAATATCTGGAGAAACTATTTTTAGTTAGACATACCATAAAGCATAATCATTTTGAAAGAGTTCACCTAAACACTTTTATCCCATTGATCTCTGTTTCATCACTTATGAGAATATCATAGTACTAAGTTAATATTTTGCTGACTAATTTTGAAGCAGAGATAACGTGAACTTATTAACTTTTAGTAAACCTGGGAACAATAAAAGTACTATACTTAGTGTTGATGACCCTAAAGACATTTCTGAATTAATCAAGCTAAAAACTTAAGATTGTTTTCATTTATTGAAGATTACTTCTAGATCACATGATCCTTTAAAAATTTGGATTAGTTTTTTGTTACATTTAGAAATATTTAATTTGTAAGCACTTGCTTTTAAGTCAATTACATAGCACTCTTTTACAAATTCATATTAATAATGTCACCTGGAGGTAGAAACTGATCACATTTATAACATATACACGAGCATACATACATCTGGGTAGACATAGTGCAGAGAGAGATCTCATAGCTTTCCTGCTTGCATTTAAAAGTTTTTGTTTGTTTGTTTGTTTTTTAGATTCTACTAATTGAGCCAAAGCTGTAGTCTCAAGCAGTGTGGGCTGTCTTTGCATTTCAGGAGTGTGGTAAGAGTTATAACTTCAAGTGTTCTCCTAGGAGTACTTTTTTCTCTCAGGATCAAAATTTTGAAAAGGTATTTTATCAAGCCAGCTGTATTTAATTGTGCATGCAAAAATCAGTTTTGGAATGTCAAAAATTTTTCATCCTAGCCATTTTAGGGTTAGATAAGTACTTGTAAGTATTGGCTCCACACCAGTTGTAGAAGCCAGCCAGAGTTCCAGTGGGTGGCTCCCTGTCCAGGAGCTGGGAGGCTTTAGAAGCACAACCTTCCGCTTTCTCTTAGTTTCATTTTATTATAAAGTGTGAGTCAAAAATTAAATTTAAATGCTCAATTTTATGCCACATTCTAAAAAGTTAGCCAGTTCGCTTCACTCTAAAATTCATTCCAAGCCTTCCTGCCTGGAAATTCCCTCTAGGTCTCCTGCCTAGGAACATCCCCCTATGGTCTCTGGATAGGAAATTTACCAATACACACTTAAGACTTCAAGTCTTAAGATAACAGCTCAAATAAAAGTCATGTGCCATCACTTAATACAAGGAGATTCAGATATCAGGAAAAACTCACTGAATCACCTGAAAGGTGCTGTGAAGCTGGAGGAGCTCAAGGGGCCGGCCCAGGTTTGATACCAAGCGCCACTCCAAAGTAGACCCCAGGTGACCTCAAATGGGTTTTTCTGATATCCTACCGACCATGTCAAATAATATCTATGAAAATAATCAATAACCAATCAATAATAAGAATAGAAAAGAGTTTTATTTGAGCTAAACTGAGGACTAGCCCAGATGCCTTCTTCTCAGATGACTCTGAGAAACTGCTCTGGAAAAATCAGTGTTTCCAGCACAGTTTTACCTTGTCAGAACAAAGAACATTAAACAAGTCAGGGATACATTTCTTCAAGGTTTCAAAAAACAGACCAGCACGTACACATCCAGCACATCCAGACTGGCCTTGGCACCTGGGAAGGGAGTCTTATCATAAAAGGAGGACCAGAATTGGTGTCCCAGGAAGAGAAGAATTTAATCTTTATTTTTAACATGAACATGCTATACTTCTGGTCAACGTGCCCTTTCCTTTAATAATTAAAGCAGATGTACAACATATGTGTGATAGGCCACAAACAGGCTATTTTAGTTAGCATAAAATTCATATTAACTCATGTATAAGCCAGAATGACTTCCCTATATTTCAATATGTGAAAGTTTCTTTCATCACCTTCCCCCTCTCTATCTCTCTGAGGCCTCCAGGAAAGACAAAACTAGTTCACTGTCACACATGATGCAGGGAGTCTAGCTTGACTATTGTTTTTCTACCCTCAGTCCTGGGCATAATTTTGTATACTATCTGTGCATGTTCGCTGACCAGGTGTCCGTTCAGATCTTTCCCAATTTTTTAAAATTATGGAACGTTTCATGAATTTGCATATCATTTGTACTCAGGGTTCATGGTAATTGTATTGTTCCGACTTTTGGTATATGTGCTGCCGAAGCAAACACTTTTCCAAGTTTTAATGGGGTCGTCTGCGTTAGAGTTGTGTACATGTGTCTATAGTTTTATTGAAGTATAGTTGATTTACAATGTTGTGTTCATTTCTGCTGTACAGCAAAGTGATTCAGTTTACATATACATATTCTTTTCCATATTCTTTTCCATTATGGTTTATCCCAGGATATTGACTATCGTTCCCTGGGCTATACAGTAAGACCTTGTTGTTTATCCATCCTGCATATAATACTTTTCATCTGCTGAACTCAAACTCCCAATCATTCCTTCCCCCACCCCCATATGCCCTTGTCAACCACAGGTCTGTTTTCTATATCTTTGTGTATGTTTCTGTTTCACTGATATGTTCATTTGTGTCGTATTTTAGGTTCCACATATAAGTGATATCGTATGGTATTTGTCTTTCTCTTTCTGACTTAACTTAGTGTGATCTCTAGATCCATCCATGTTGCTGAAAATGGCATTATTTCATTCTTTTTGATAACATATGTAAAGTGATTCATTATATATATGTCACATCTTCTTTATCCATTCATCTGTCGATGGACATTTAGGTTTCCATGTCTTGGTTGTTGTAAATAGTGCTGCTATGAACATAGGGGGGCATGCATCTTTTTAAAGTATAGTTTTCTTTGGATATATGCCCAGAAGTGGGATTGCTGGATCACATGGAAACTCTCTTTTTAGTTTTTTGAGGAACCTCCATACTATTTTCCATAGTGGCTGCACCTAGTTACATTCCCACCAACAATACAGAAGGGTTCCCTTTTCTCCTCACACTCTCCAGCATTAGTTATTTGTAGACTTTTTGATGATGGCCATGCTGACTGGTATGAGGTGGTACTCATGATAGTTTTGATTTGCATTTCTGTAATAATCAATGATGATGAGCATCTTTTCATGTGCCTATTGGCCATCTGTATGTATGGAGATATGTCTATTTAGATCTTCTGCCCATTTTTCTATTGGGTTGTTTGTTTGTTTGCTGTTAATGAATTGTATGAGCTGTTTGTATATTTTGAAAATTAAGCCCTTATCGATCACGTCATTTGCAAATATTTTCTCTCGGTTTGTAGATTGTCCTTTCATTTTGTTTATGGTTTCCTTTGATGTCCAAAACCTTATTAATTTGATTATTTCCCATTTGTTTATTTTTGCTTTTATTTCTATTGCCTTGGGAGACTGACCTAAGAAAACATGGGTAAAATTTATGTCAGAGAATGTCTTGTCTATGTCCTCTTCTAGGAGCTTTATGGCATCATGTCATATATTTAAGTCTTTAAGCCATTTTGAGTTTATTTTTGTGTATGGTGTGAGGGTGTGTTCTAACTGCATTGATTTGCATGCAGCTGTCTAACTTTCCCAGCATCACTTGCTGAAGAGACTTTTTCCCATTTTATATTCTTGCCTCCTTTGTCGAAGATTAATTGACCATAGGTGTGTGGGTTTATTTCTGGGCTCTCTGTTCTGCTCCATTGATCTGTATGTCTTTTGTTGTGCTGATACCACACTGTTTCAATTACTGTAGCTTTGTGGTATAGTCTGGAGTCTGGGAAGGTTATGCCTCCTGCTTTGTTCTTTTTCCTCAGAATTACTTTGGCAATTCTGGGTCTTTTATGGTTCCATATAAATTTTAGAATTATTTGTTTTAGTTCTGTGAAAAATGTTGTGTAATCTGATAGGGATTGCATTAAATCTATAGATTGCTTTGGATAGTATAGCCATATTAACAATATTAATTCTTCCAATACAAGAGCATGAGATATCTTCCATTTCTTTGAATTATCTTTAATTTTCTTTATTAATGTGTTATAGTTCTCAGCATATATGTTTCACCTCCTTGGTCATGTTAATTCCTATTTATTTATTTGTTTATTTGTTTGATTTTCAAAGGGATTGTTTGTTTACCTTCCCTTTCTGATATTTCATTGTTAGTGTAAAGAAATGCAACCGATTTCTGTATGTTAATCTTGTATCCTGCTACCTTGCTGAATTCGTTTATCAGTTCTAATATTTTTTTGTGTGGAGTCTTTAGGGTTTTCTACATATAGTACCATGTCATCTGTATATACTGAAAATTTTACCTCTTTCCTACCAGTTTGAATACCTTTTATTTATATTTTTCTTGTCTGATTACTCTGGCTAGAACTTCCAGTACAATGTTGAATAGAAGTGGTGAGAGTGGGTATCCTTTTCTTCTTCCAGATATTACTTGGTAGGCTTTCAGCTTGTCACTGTTGAGTATTATATTGGCTGTGAGTTTGTCATAAACACCATTTATTATGTTGAGAAATGTTCCCTCTCTACCCACTTTGGTAAGAGTTTTTTTTAAAATCATGAATGGATGTTGAATTTTATCAGATGCCTTTATTCTGCATCTATTGAGATGATCATTGGTTTTGTCTTTTCTTTTGTTGTTGTGGTGTAACACATTGATTTCCATATGTTGAACCATCCTTGTGACCCTGGGATGAATCCAACTTGGTCATGGTGTACAATCTTTTTTATGTGTTGTTGGATTCAGTTTGCTAATATTTTGTTGAGAATTTTTGCATCTATATTCATTAAAGATATTGGCCTGTAATTTCTTTTCTTGATACTGTCTTTGGTTTTGGTATCAGGTTGATGATAGCTTCAAAGAATGTCTTTAGGAGTGTTCCTTCCTGTTCAATCTTTTGGGAGAGTTTGACAACAATCAGTATAAGTTCTTCTTTGTATGTTTGGTAGAACTCACCTGTGAAGCCATCTGGTCCTAGACTTTTTTTGTAGGGTTTTTTTTTGTTTTCAGATTCTATTTCATTTCTAGTGATTGGTCTATTGAAGTTATCTATTTCTTCTTGATTCAATTTTGGTGGGTTGTGTGTTTCTAGAAACTTGTCCATTTCTCTAGGTTGCAAATTTTTTGGCATACCATTGTTGATAGTATTCTCTTATGTTTTGTATTTCTGGGGTATCAGTTGTGATTTATACTCTTTCATTTCTTATTTTGTTTATTTGGGTCTTCCCTCTTGTCTTCTTGGTGAGCCTGGCCAGAGGTTTGTCAATACTTTTTACCCTTTCAAAGAAAGCTCTTGATTTTATTGATTTTTTTCTGTTGTTTCTTTTTGATCTCTATTTAATTTCCTCTCTGATCTTTATTTTTTTACTTCCATCTGCTGACTTTAGGCTTTGTTTGTTCTTCTTTTTCTAACTATTTTAGGTGGTGGATTTGGCTTTTTATTTGATATATTTCTTGTTTCTTGAAGAGAGCCTGTGTTGCTATGAGCCTCCCTCTAAGAACTACTTTTGCTGCATCCCATAGATTTTTTATGGTTGTGTTTTCACTGTCATTTCTCTCAAGCTTATTTTTAAGTTTCTTCTTGATTTCATCATTGATCCATTGTTTTTTTAATAGCATGTTTAGTCTCCATGTAATCATTTTTTTACTTGTTTCTTTTTTCATGGTTTTTTTCTAGTTTAATGACATTGCAGTCAGAAAAGATGTCTGAAGAAGTTTCTATCCTCTTAAATTTGTTGAGGCTTGTTTTGTGCCCTAGTATGTGGTCAATTCTAGAGAATGTTCCCTGTACACTCAAAAAGGATGTGTATTCTGTTTTTTGGGCATGTAATGTCCTGAAAATACCAATTAAGTATAACTGTTCTATTGTATTATTTAGGATCTCCGTTGCCTTATTGATCTTCCATCTTGAAGATCTGTCCATTGATGAGGGTGGGGAGTTAAATTCTCCTACTATTATTGTATTATTGTCAGTTTCTCCCTTTATGTCTGTTAGTACTTTTTTATGTATTTGGGTGCTCCTATATTGGGTGCATATATATTGACAGATGTAATATCCTCTTCTTGCATGCTTTTATCATTCTATAATGACCTTCTTTATCTTTCTTTTTAGCCTTTGTTTTAAAGTCTAAATTGTCTCATATGAGTATTGTGACTTCTACTTTCTTCTCATTTCCATTTGTATGAAATATCTTTTTCCATCTCCTCACTTTCAATCTATGTGTATCCTTTGTGCTGAAGTGGGTCTCTTGAAGGCAGCATGTTGTATGCTCTTGTTTCTCTATCCAATCTGCCACTCTATGTCTTTTGATAGGAACACCTAATCCTTTGACATTTAAGGTAATTATTGATAGTGTTTTCCCATTTATTTTGTATTTCTTCTTTGTCCCTTTTGTTTTTCTTTTTTTCCTTTTATGGTTTGATGACTTTCATTTGTATTAGCCTTGTGTTCTCTTCTTTGGGGTTTTTGTGAATCTATTGTATGATTTTGATTTGATGTTATCCTGTTTTTCAAGTATGTTAACTCCTATATCTACATTCCTTAGACTGGTAGTCGTGTAGTATCAAACACATTCTGGAGGAAAAAACCCCCCTATATTTTCATAGTATCTTCCACCACGTTTTATGATTTTCATGTTCTCTTTTACATCATCATGTTCATCTTTTTGCTATTCATTGTGGTTATCATCACTTCATATAAATTTTTTCTTTTCTTTCTTTTTTTTTTAAATCTGTGTACTGGCTTCTTTAAGTGATTTACTTTCCAATCATGATTTTCTCTTTTCTACAGATTCTTCATTCTTTTCCTTTTTCTTTTATTGGAGCATAGTTGATTTACAATGTTGTGTTAGTTTCAAGTGTACAGCAATGATTCATTTATACACATACATATATTCATTATTTTTTAGATTATTTTCTCATATAGGTTATCACAGAATATTGAGTTGAATTCCCTGTGCTATACAGTAAATCTTTGTCAGTTATCTATCTTACATATAGCAGTGTGTCTACATTCATCCCAAGTTCCTGATTTATCCCTCCCCTCACATTTCCCCTTTGGTAACCATAAGTTTGTTTTTGATATCTGTGAATCTGTTTCTCTTTTGTAAATAAGTTCATTTGTATTATTTTTAATTACATTACACATATGAGTGATATCATATGATATTTGTCTTTCTCTGTCTGACTTGCTTCACTTAGTATGATCATCTCTAAGTCCATCCATGTTGCTGCAAATGGCATTATTTTGATATTTTTCATGGCTGAGTAATATTCTATTGTATATATGTACTACGTGTTCTTTATGCATTCCTTTGTCAGTGGACTTTTAGGTTGCTTCCATGTCTTGGCTATTGCAAATAGTGCTAGAATGAACATTGGGGTGAATGTATCTTTTTGAAGTGTGGTTTTCTCCAGATATATGCACAGGACTGGGATTGCTGGATCATATGGTAGTTCTATTTTTAGTTTTTAAAGGAACTTCCATACAGTTCTCTAGAGTGTTTGTACCAATTTAAATTCCCACCAACAGTGTAGGAGGGTTCCTTTTTCTCCACACCATCTCCAGCATTTATTGTTTGCAGACTTTTTGGTGATGGTCCTTCTGATCAGTGTGAGGTGATAACTCACTGTAGTTTTGATTTGCATTTCTTTGAAAATTAGTGACGTTGAGCATATTTTCTTGTGCTTTTTTGCTATCTGTACGTCTTCTTTGGAGAAGTGTCTCTTTAGGGATTCTACTCATTTTTTGATTGGGTTGTTTGTTTTTTGTTTTTGTTTTTTTTTTACATAGAGATGCATGAGCTGTTTGTGTATCTTGGAGATTAAACCCTTGTCAGTAGCTTCATTTGAAAACATTTTCTCCCATTCTGAGGGTTGTATTTTCATTTTGTTTATGATTTCTTTTGCGGTGCAAAAGCTTTTGAGTTAAATTAGGTCCCATTTGTTTATTTTTGCTTTTATTTTCATTACTCTAGGAGTTTCATCAAAAAAGATATTGCTGCAGTTTATGTCAAAGAATGTTTCTGGTAGCATCTTTCGGATTTTCTATGTATAGTATCACATCATCTGCAAATAATGACAGGTTTACTTTTTCTTTTCCAAAATCCCTTTTATGTTTTTTTCTTCTCTGATTGCTATGTCTAGGACTTCCCAAACTATGCTGAATACAAGTGGTGAGACTGGACATCCTTGTCTTGTCCCTTGTCTTAGAGGAAATGTTTTCAGCTTTTCACCATTGAGTATGATGTTAGCTGTAGTTTTATCATATATGGCCTTTATTTTGTTGAGGTTGGTTCCCTCTATTTCCACTTTCTGGAGAGTTTTTATCATAAATGGATATGAATTTTGTCAAAGCTTTTCCTGTATCTATTGAGATGATCGTATGGTTTTTATTCTTCAATTAGTTGACGTGGTGTATCACACTGATTGATTTGCAGATATTGAAAAATCTCTGTCTCCCTGGGATAAATTCCACTTGATCATGCTGTATGATCCTTTTAATGTATTGTTGGATTCAGTTTGCTAGTATTTTGTTGAGGATTTTTATGTCTATGTTCATCAGTGATATTGGCCTCTAATTTTCCTTTTTGTCTGATATCTTTGTCTGGTTTTGGTATCAGGATGATGGTGGCCTCATAGAATGAGTTTGGTAGTGTTCCACCCTCTGCAGTGTTTTTTTTTTTTTTTTTTTTTTTTTGGAATAGTTTCAGAAGGATAGGTGTTAATTCTTCTCTAAATGTTTGACAGAATTACCCAGTGAAGCCATCTGGCCCTGGACTTTCGTTTATTGGGCTTATTATTATTATTATTATTATTACTGTTTTTTGGCTATGTCACACAACATGCAGGATCTTAGTTTCCCAACAAGGGATCAAACCTGTGCCGCCTGCAGTGGAAGTGTGGAGTCTTAACCACTGGAACACCAGGGAAGTCCCTGTTGGGATTTATTTAATCACACTTTCAATTTCAGTACTTGTGATTGGTCTGTTCATATTTTCTACTTCTTGGTTCAGTCCTGGGAGATTGTACCTCTCTAGGAATTTATCTTTTTCTTCAAGTTGTCCATTTTATTGGCATATAGTTTCTTGTAGTAGTCTTTTATGATCCTTTGTATTTGTTGATGCCCATTGTAACATCTTTTTCATTTCTAATTTTATTGATTTGAGCCCTCTCCCTCTTTTTTTTGATGAGTCTGGCTGAAGGTTTATAATTTTTGTTTATCTTTTTAAAGAACGAGATTTTAGTTTCATTGACCTTTTCTATTGTTTTCTTTGTCTCTATTTCATTTATTCCTCCTCTGATATTTATTATTTCTTTTCTCCTACTAACTTAGATTTTGTTTGTTCCTATTTCTCTAGTTGCTTTAGGTTTAAGGTTAGATTGTTTATTTGAGATTTTTCTTGTTTCCTGAGGTAAAGTTTATACTGCTATAAACTTCCCTCTTAGAGCATTTGCTGCATCCAATAGGTTTTGGATCATTGTACTTTTGTTTTCATGTCTCTAGGTATTTTTTCATTTCCTCTTTGATTTTTTCAGTGATACGTTGGTTGTTTAGTAGCATATTGTTTAGCTTCCATATGTTTGTGTTTTTTATATTTTTTTCTTGTAGTTGATTTCTAATCGCATAACATTGTGGTTGGAAAAGATGCTTGATATGATATGAATTTTCTTAAATTTACTGAGGTTCAGTTTGTGGCCCAGCGTGTGATCAGTCCTGGATAATGTTCCATGTGCACTGGAAAAGAATATGTATTCTGCTGCTTTTGCATGAAATGCTCTATAAATATCAGTTAAGTCCATCTGGTCTAATGTGTCATTTAAGGCCTGTATTTCATTGTTGATATTCTTTCTTGATGGTCTGTTTATTGATGGAAGTGGGGTGCTAAAATTCCCCACTATTATTGTGCTACTGTCTATTTCTCCTTTTATGGCTGTTAGCTTTTGCTTTATATATTGAGGTGCACCTATGTTGGGTTCATATATATTTACAATTGTTATAACTTCCTTTAGAATTGATCCCTTGATCATTATGTTGTGTCCTTCTTTGTCTCTTGTAACATTCTTTATTTTAAAGTCAATTTTGTCTCCAAGTTTCTTTTGATTTACAGTTACATGGAATACCTTTTTCCATCTGCTCACTATCAGTCTCTGTGTATACCTATATCTGAAGTGGTTCTCTTATAGACAGCCTATATATGGGTCTTCTTTTGTATCCATTCAGCCAGTGTATGCCTTTTGGTTGGAGCATTTAATTCATTTACATTTAAGGTAATTATTGATATGTATATTCCTGTTGCTGTTTTCTTAATTGTTTGGGGTTTGTTTTTGGAGGTCTTTTTTCTTCCTTCCTCTTTTGTTCTCTTGTGATTTGATGACTAACTTTAGTGTTGTGTTTGGGATTCCTTTTTCTTTTTTGGGTGTATATCTATTATAGATTTTCTTTTTGCAGTTACCATGAGTTTTTGATATAGCAGTCTATGTATAAAGAAGATTGTTTTAAGTTGCTGTTTTTTTTTTAAATTTCAAATGTATTTCCAGTATCCTGCATCTGTGCTCCCCTCTTCTGACAAGAGCTCGTTTTGATATCATATTTGTGTTTGGATGATTTCCTACCTTTATTGTATGTTTGCCCCTACCAGTGGGTTTTTTTGTTCATAATTTTCTTGTTTCTAGTTGTGGCCTTTTCTTTTCCACCTAGAGAATTTCCTTTAGCATTTGTTCCAGAGCTGGTCAGGTGGTGCTCAATTCTCTTAGCTTTTGCTTGTATGTAAAGCTTTTGATTTCTCTATTGAATCTGAATGAGAGCCTTGCTGGATTGAGTATTCCTGGTTGTAGATTCTTCCCTTTCATCATTTAAAATATATCCTGCCACTCCCTTCTGTCCTGCAGGGTTTTTGTTGAGAAATGAGCTGATCACCTTATGGGAATTCAGTGTATATTATTTGTTGCTTTTCCCTTGTTGCTTTTAATATTTTTTTCTTTGTCTTTAATGTTTGTCAGTTTGATTACTCTGTGTCTCAGAGTGTTTCTCCTTGGATTTATCCTGCCGGGGACTCTCTGCACTTCCTGGACTTGGGTGACTGTGTCTTTTCCCACATTAGAGAAGTTTTCAGTTATTATCTCTTCAAATATTTTCTTAGGTCCTTCTCTCTCCCTTCTCCTTATGGGACCCCTATAATGTGAATGTTGGCACATTTAATGTTTTCCCAGCTATCTCTTAGACTGTCCTTATTTTTTTTATTCATTTTTCTTTATTCTGTTCCATGGCAATGATTTCCACCATTCTGTCTTCCAGCTCCCTTATCTGTTCTTCTGCCTCAGTTTTTCTGATATTGATTCCTTCTAGTGTATTTTTCATTTCAATTAGTGTATTGTTCATTTCTGTTTGCTTGTTTTTTATTTCATCTAGGTCTTTGTTAAACATTTCTTGTATCTTCTTGGTTCTGTGCCTCCATTTTTTCAAGATTTTGGATCATCTTTACTATTATTACTCTGAATTCTTTTTCATTTAGACTGCCTGTCTCCACTTCACTTAGTTGTTCTTTTGGGGTTTTATCTTGTTGCTTCATCTGGGACATATTTCTCTGCCCTCTTATTTTGTCTAACTTTCTGTGTTTGTGATCTCTGTTCCACAGGCTGCAGGGTTCTAGTTATTCTTGCTTCTTCTGTCTGCTCCTGGTGGATGAGGCTAAGAGGCTTGTGCAGGCTTCCTGGTTGGTGGGACTGGTTCCTGCCCACTGTTGTGTAGAGCTGGGTCTTGTACTTCTGGTGGGCAGGGCCATGTCAGGAGGTGTGTTTATCAGGCAGCTGTGTGCTCAGGAAGACTTTAAGCAGCCTGTCTGCTGATGAGTGTGGCTGTGTTCTCACCCTGTTGGTGTTTTGGCCTGAGACATCCTGGCACTGGAGCCTACAAGTTATTTGATGGGGCCAGGTCTTGGTGGGAAAATGGCAGCCTCCAGGAGGGCTCACCCCAGTGAATACTCCCCAGAATTATTGCTGGCTGTGTCTTTGTCCTGGCAGTGAGACTTAATCACCTCTGTCTCTGTAGGAGATCCTCCAATACTAGCAGGTAGGTCTGGCTCAGTCTCTTATGAGGTCACTGCTTTTTTTCCCTGGGTTCTGGTGCACACAATTCCTTGTGTACACCCTCCAGTACTGGAGTCTCTTTTACCCCCAGTCCACTGGAATCCCTGCATTTTAACCCCACTGGCCTTCAAAGCCAGATTCTCTGGGGGCTCTTCCTCCCATTGCCAGAACCCTAAGCTGGGGAGCCTGACGTGGGGCTCAGAACTTTCACTCTTGTGGGAGAACTTCTGTTGTATATTTATTTCCCAGTTTGTTGGTCACCTTCCCAGTGGGTATGGGATTTGATTTTATCACAGTTGTGCCCCTCCTACTATCTCATTGTAGCTTCTTCTTTGTCTTTTGACGTAGGGTATCTTTTGTTGTAGGTTCCAGCATTTTTGTGTTTACAGTTGTAACTTTGTTGTTTTTGTAAGAAGAGGTGAGCTCACATCCTACTCTGACATCTTGTTTCCATCAAGAATCAAAGCTCATGATTTAAGTGATGAAACCAAAGCTCATGTTTATTTTTTTGTCTATGTTTTCTTCTATAATTTTGAACAGTTTTGTATTTAAGATTGGCCTACGAATAATTGTCAGGGAATTTGGCATAAGTTGTAAAGTTTATGTCTGTGTTCATTTTAGGCCAAACTGTTTCCAATGGAATATTCCTTAACTATTGTTAGAAATGTTATGGGATATAGTCTCCATTTTAGTTTGAAAATCCTAAGTGAAATTGATTCAGCAGTTTTGCCAGAAGGGAGTGCTGTCTACAGGGATCTGTTAGATAGGCAGGGCCTACACTTCCAACTCTGCCCACAAAGAGGCCAAGTCCACCTCTCTGACTCACAGGGCATGCACGTTCCACCCACGGACTTGGCTCCTCAGCAGCCGAAATGGGTTCTGTCTCCTCAGACACCACTACAGCTTCCATTCAGATGGTGCAAGTAAGCATCTATGCTGATAGGAGCTCAGTCTCCTTAGGACTTTCTGGGTTTTTGGCTTCAACACAACACAGGTCTGTATCCATGCTGACAGGAGTCTGGTTCTTCAAGACCAAATGGGGCTTCGGCTTCATGACAAGGTGTGACTGTGTCCACACTGACAGGAATTTGGTTTCCTGAAAACCCAGGGGACACCTAGAGAAAAGATGAGGAAAAAGTAGTAGTGAGGTAAAGTGGGGAGAAGCTTATAAGTGGAGCTGTAGAACAATATGTTAATTGTATGTTAGTATTGTAAATATATGTTGCATCCTTTTCCATTTCCACAAGTAATGTTTAAAGTTTCCAATTTCTTTGCATAGTTGCCAACATTTGTCATTTTTAATTTTCTTGAATATAACCATTTTAGCCTGTGTGAAATAGTTATGGTATAGTGGTTGTAATTTGCATTTTCATCCTATCTTTTAATCTGCTTGTTGACCATTTGTATGTCTTGTGTGGAGAAGTGTCTACATCAGTCATTTGTTCATATTTAAAATGGATTGTTTTTCTTGGTTAACAAGTTGTAAAAGTTCTTGAGATATACTTGATAAAGACTCATCAGATATATACTTTGGAAGTATTTTCTTCCATTCTGTGGGCTGTTTTTCACTTTCTGAATTGCATCTTTTGATGCACAAAGTCTTTTCATTTTGAGGAAATCCAATTTATTTTTCTTGTTGCTTGTGCTTTGCTGTCAGATCAAAGAAAACATTGCTAAATCCACGGTTACGAAGGTTTATTCTCATGTTTTATTGGAGAGTTTACACAGTTGTCTCTTGATATTCGTGGGGAATTGGTTCCAGAGCATCCTGCAGACACCAAAATTTGCAGAGTATCAAGTCCCTTATATAAAATGGCATAGTATTTGCACATAACCTGGGCACATCTTCCTGTATACTTTAAGATATCTCTGGGTTACTTAAAAGAAATAATACAATACAAAAGATATGTAAATGTTGTATATACAATGTAAATGCTATGTAAATATTTGCTGGCAAGTGGAAAATTCAAGTTTTTCCTTCTGAAAATTTTGGAAAATTTTTGTTAATATTTGTGATCTGGAGTTTGTTGAATCCATGGATGTGGTCACGTGGATACAAAGGACTGAGTGAAATTTTACTTTTTACATTTAAACCTTTTATGTATTTTGAAATACTTTTTGTATGTGGTATAAAGTAATGGTCCAATGTCATTCCTCTGCATGAGGATAGCTAATTGCCTAGCATCATTTGCTAAAAACACCACTTTCTCCCAATTTAGTGCTGTTGACTGTTTTCTAAAATCTGTTCATCATAGATGCATGGGTTTACTTCTGGGATCTCTTTTCACTACCATTCACTTATTTGTAAATCTTCATGTTTGTATCACAGTGTTTTGTTTACTGCTGTTATATACTAACATTTGAAATTGGAAATGTAAGCCTCCAATTTTGATTTCTTTTTGAAAATTATTTTAACTCCTTGGTGTCTCTTGAAGTTCCATATTCTGGGGTGTCCTATTCATCTCCCTTTCACATGGATGTACCCCTATTTGCTTATGCATTCATCTCATGAAGACCTCCTGATTCCTGTAAGTTTTTGACATTATGACTAGAGCTTCCATGCATAATGGCATCCTTGTTTTCATTTGGATAGAGTTTTTCAAAGCAGTTGTGTGAATGCTGAATTTGTGATGGATGGACCTCAAGATGCAAGACTTCTTTGACTTTGGAAAATACTGCCAAACTCTATCTCAAGAAGGTGTATTTGAGTTCCATCATCAATGAGAGTAGCTCTGGTTCCCCATCCTCCAGTAATTGATATTGTCATTTTTGGAGGAGGTTAACAGTTCTAATAGGGGTGTAGTGCTGTCTTGTTTTTTCAATTTATAAGTCCCTAATGATATGTGATATTGATCATATTTTTGTCCACTTATTTATTATCTTTATATCTTCTTTGGACAGGTGTCTTTTAAGATCTTTGTCAATTTTAATGTACCTGTTATATACTTCTGTATGTAATGTGAGTAAAAATTCTTTATATTTTGCAAAGATTTTTTCCCCTCTGTTGCTTGCCTTTTTCTGAATAAGATATTTCATGGAGCAGAAATATTTTATTGGATAAAGTACATGTTATTAATTTTTTTTCCTTTTGTGTGTGGGATTTTCATGTTGTGTGTTAAAAGTCAAAGCTCATGATCTATGTCACCAGACCCATGGCCATATAGATTTTCTTCTATGTTTTCTTCTACAATTTTTAGAGTTTCATATTTTAAATTTGTTTATGGACAGTTTTGAGTGATTTTTGTTGTAAGCTATAAAGTTTGTGTCTACATTTATTTCATTGCATATGTTTTTTAATTGTTCTATAACTGTTTTTTTGAGAAGTCATGGGATATTTTCTTCCATCCATTTGAATTTCTAAAATGTAGTGAATTCAGCAGGAGTGCCAGCAGGAAAATAGGCCTCCACTGAATTATGATTGGGTGTGGCCAGCATTTCCCACATTACCTGCAGAGAGCAATAAGCCTGCATCTCTTACCAGTGCAGTGCCTGACTGTTCTGTCCACAGACTTGGCTCTCTACACAGATGACAGGAGCTATGTCTCCTCAGGACTTGTCAGGGATTTGGCTTCCAGACAACTTGGGAATGCATGCACATTGAGAGGAGCTCGGTTTCCTCACAACAAGCTGGGAGATTCCACTGCGGGAGGAAAACTTTAAAAAGAATTTGGGAGAAGTCTTCTGTGCAAGGCTGACTGACAGGGGTCCATCTTCAGAAGACCGAGCAAATGAAGGGCTTGGAAAGCTGTGGGTTTTAGTTAGTTTTGTGTGTGGTGCAGATGGTGTCCAGTGTCCTTTTATGGCTTGTGAGGTTCCGTTTTCCAGGAAATTTATTGAGGGGAGTGTTCTTTCCCTGGTGTATGTCCTTGGCAGCTTTGCTATAAATTAACTGAGCACAGATATGTGGGTTTATTCCTGGGCTCTCTTCCATTCCTCTGGCCTGTGTGCCTCTTTTTGTGCCATTTTTATGCTGTACCCTGTTTGTTTACTGTAGCTTCATAATATTGTTTAAGTTAGGGAGGGAGTTTCCTACCACTGCTGCTCTCCTTTCTCAGGGTTCTTTAAGATTCCATAGAAAAGTCAATCCTTTCTCAGGGTCCCCGTGGCTCTACAGGGTTCTTTAAGTTTCCATAGAGAAGTCAAGATTGTTCAGTTTTTGTGATAAATGCCATTTTCACAGGAATTGCATTGAATGTGTATAATATTTTGGGTAGAATGGACATTTTACCACTACTAATTTTTTTTTTTTTTTGCGGTACACGGGCCTCTCACTGTTGTGGTCTCTCCCATTGTGGAGCACAGGCTCCGGACATGCAGGCTCAGTGGCCATGACTTACAGGCCCAGCTGCTCCGTGGCATGTGGGATCTTCCCGGACCGGGGCACGAACCCGTGTCCCCTGCATCGGCAGGTGGACTCTCAACCACTGCACCACCAGGGAAGCCCACCACTACTAATTTTTTATATCCATGAGCACAGGATATCTTTCCATTTATTTTCACCTTCAATTTCTTCATGAATGTCAACATTTTCAGTGTGTGGGTCTTCCACAACTTAAGTGAAATGTATTCCTAGGTATTTGGTTCTTTTGATGTTATTGTAAATGGGGTTGTTTTCTTAATTTCTCTTTCTGACGTTTCATTATTAGTGTATAGGAACATATTAGTGTATGGTTTTTGTCTCTTGATTTTGTATTTTGCAACTTTACTAGATTCATTTATTAGTTGTAACAGTTTTTTGGTGGCTTGATGTGGAAAACTGGAATTAGAAATCCCATTGTTCCTACCACATGCAGGTGATCCACATCAGTGAAGACATAGTGGCTACTAATATCTTTCCAGAGTGCCCCATAAAAACCTGTGATTTCATACAACAGGGAACTGCATCATCACTTTGAGTCAACAGGATAAGCATAGGGCTCGGCCTCTGTAACAAAACTTGATATCGTTTCTATTTTTCTGTCCTTATATTGACATTATTGTTATAAAAGTAATTTATTTTCCGGTCATTTCAAATGTATAGAAAAATTTCAACAGCAGTACAAAGTACTCACATTTGCAACTTCACAAAAAAAAAAACTCCAGTAGGTTTTACACAAAATAGAAACACTCTTCCAGGGAACAAGCACATAACCTCTAAATGAGGAAATTATAGTTTCCACATTACAATCCTATCCACAGGACCACTTCAGGTTTCACCAGCTGCCCCAACTCTAAGGAAGTGACTTTTTTCATTCTGATCCAGTTATTTTTTCTGGAACCGTGACTGATACTTTCCCTCATGTTTACAACCGTGATGGATTGAAAGTGCACAGGATATGTAGGATCTTGCTGGCCTTTTATGTATGGTAGCAGTGCTTCATTCATTTTTTAAAATCTTGATGAAATGTACATAACATTTATAATTTAAACCATTGTAAGTGCACAGTTCTGTGGCATTAACTATACTCACATTTGTGCACCAATATCTTCATCATCTGTGTTCAGAAACCTTCCATTTTCACCAGTGAAGCTCTGTGGCCATTAGCCACTAATTTCCCTCAGCTCCTGGCAACCACATTCTAAATTCTGCCTTAGAAATTGACTTCATTGGGGCTTCCCTGGTGGCTGAGTGGTTAAGAATCTGCCTGCAAATGCAGGGAACATGGGTTCGAGCCCTGGTCCAGAAAGACCCCACATGCTGCGGAGCAGCTGGGCCTATGTGCCACAACTACTGAGTCTGAGCTCTAGAGCCCGTGAGCCACAACTACTGAGCCCATACGCCACAACTGCTGAAGCCCACGTGCCTGGAGCCCATGCTCTGTGATGAGAAGTCACGGCAGTGAGAAGCCTGTGCACCACAATGAAGAGTAGCCCCCACTTGCTGCAACCAGAAAAAGCCCGCAGGCATCAATAAAGACCAAACACAGCCAAAAATAAACTAATTAATTAATTAAAAAAAAGAAATTGACTTCTCTGGTTATGTTGTATAAGTGCAATCATATCATTGTGTGTGTGTGTGACAGGGTTATTTTACTTCACATAATGGCTTCAAGGTTCATACATGTTGTAGCATATGTCAGAGTTTCCTGAGAGTTTAAGGCTGAATGACACTCCTTTGTGTGTATACCACATTTATTTTAGCCATTCTTCCATTGATAGACAATTGGGGCACTTCCGACTTTTGTGATTGTAGTTAATGCTGCTATAACTATGGGTATACCCATATCTCTTCCAGTTCTTGAATTCAATTTTTTGGGTAAATACCCTGTTGTGGAATTGGTAGATCATACATTAATTCTATGTTGAATTTTTTTTGAGAACTGTCATACTGTTTTCCACAGAGACTGCATTATTTTACTTGATTCTTTTCATGGCAGAATAATATGGTGGGTTATGAATCAACCACCATATTATTTATCTCTTTAAGCATTGGTGGACGTTTGCATTGTTTCTAACATTTGACTATTGTGAAGAGTGCTGGCATCAATAGATTTGAACACTTGTTTTCCATTCGGTTTGGTATTTATCTAGGTGTGAATTCTTTGAACCATATGGTCGTTGTATGTTTGTAGGGTAAATATAGGTTTCACGTTTTTCCATGTCCACCAGTAATGATTAAAGGTTCCAATGTCTCTTCATTGTTTCCAATATTTGCTATTGTTAATTTTCTTTATTAAAACCATCATAGAGTGTATAAAGGACTTATTGCATTGTGGTTTTAATGTGCATTTCCATTGTATCTTTTTACCTCCTTCTTGACCATTTTTCATATATTGTGTGGAGAAGGGTCAATTTAATTCCTTCGTCCATATTTAAAATGAGTTGTTTGTTTTGTTGATGAGTTTGTAAAAGTTCTTGATATACAATGGATAAAGTCTCACCAGATAACATAGTGTGGAATTATTGTCTTCCATTCTGTGAGCCCTCCTTCACTTTCTGAATTGCTTCTTTTGAAGCACACAGGCTTATTTTGAGGAAATTCAAACTATTTTTCATGTGTTGCTTGCGCTTAGATGTCAGATCTAAGAAACACCATTGCTAATTACAAGGTTATGAAGGTTTACCCTAATGTTTTCTTGGAGATTTTACACTGCCATCCCTTGGAATCCATCAGGGATTTGTTCCAGAGCAGCCAGCGATTATCAAAACCTGAAGATGTTCAAGTCTTTTATATAAAATGGTATAGAATTTGCAAATAACCTAGCACTTCTTCCTGTATGCATTTAATTATCTGTAGATTACTTTTAAGAACTAATACAATATAAATGCTATATAAATATTATAAACACAATGTGTATGCTATGTAAATAGTTCCTAGACTGTGGCAAATTCAAGTTTTCTTTTTTTTTTTTTTTTGAAACTTTTTGAATTTTCTAGTATTTCTGATTTGGAGTTGGTTTAATCCATGGTTGTGCAACCCATGGATACAAGGGGCTGAGTGAGTGAAATTTTACTTTTTACTTAAAGTCTTTTATGTATTTTAAGATCCTCGTTGTATTTTGTATGAGGTAAGGGTCTAATTTCATTCCTCTGCATGTGGATGCCAATTGACTAGCACCATTTGTTGAAAACATCATTTTCTCCCAATTTCATGCTGTTGACTGTTGCCTAAAATTATTTCATGCTAGACAGATGGGTTTATTTCTGGGATCTCCATTCAATTTTATTCATCTCTATGTATAACTTCATGCCAGCATGAGTGTATTTTATTTCCTGATGCTGTGTACTAATATTTGAAATCGGGAAGTGTAAGCCTCGCTCTTTGATTTTCTTTGTCAAAATTCTTTTAGATCTTAGGGGTCTCTAGAAATTCTATGATTTGGGGTGTCCTCTTCTACAACCTTTCACATGGATGTACCCCAATTTGCTTTGCATTCATCTTCTGAAGTTATCCTGATTCTTGTAAGGTTTAGGCATTATGAGAATAGCTTCTGTGCCTAGTACCATCCTTGGTTTTGTTTAGATATAATTTTTCAAAAGAACTCTGTGAATACTGGAGGTGTGATGGATGGATCTCAGGGTGTGAGACTTGTTTGGCTTTGGACAATCCTGCCAAAGTATCTCAAGAGGCCCTGTATGTGTTCTGTCAGCAAGGAGAGTTGCTTTTGTTCCCCATACTCCAGTAATCAGTATTGTCATTTCAGGAGGAGGTTAACAGTTCTCATAGGTGTGTAGTGCTGTCTTATTGTGTTAATTTGTAATTCCCTAATGGTATTTGATGTTGATTGTATTTCTGTCTACTTATTTATTATCTGTATATCTTCTTTGGCCAGGTGTCTGTTCAGATCCTTACCCATTTTTTTTTTTTTTAAATCTGCATTTTTTTATTAAGGACCACCTATGATGACAATGCCAATTTTGTTTGTTTGTTTGTTTTTGCGGTACGCGGGCCTCTCACTGTTGTGGCCTCTCCCGTTGCGGAGCACAGGCTCCGGATGTGCAGCCTCAGCGGCCATGGCTCACGGGCCCAGCCGCGGCATGTGGGATCTTCCCGGACCGGGGCACGAACCTGCATCCCCTGCATCGGCAGGCGGACTCTCAACCACTGCGCCACCAGGGAAGCCCACCTTACCCATTTTTAATGCAGCTGTTTGTTTTATAGTTCTTTGTATAATGTGTGTACAAATTCTTTATCTGATATGCTTTGCAAATATTTTTCCCATGTTGCTTGTCTTTTGGTTTTTAGAATAAGGTATTTCACTGAATACAAATTTTTAATTTTATAAAACACACGTTATTAATTTTTTACCCTTTTGTGTGAGGGCTCTTTGTGTTGTGTTTAATGTCAAAGCTCATGATCTACATGACCAATTCCATGGCCATGAAGATTTCCTTTTATGTTTTCTTCTACAATGTTTATAGTTTTATATTTTAAATGTGTCTGTGGACAACTTGAGGGGACTTTGTTGTAAGCTGTGAAGTTTGTGTCTACATTCAGTTCAGTGCATATGGTTTCTAACTGTTCTATAACTTTTTTGAGAAGTCATAGGGTATTTGCCTCCATCCGTCTGTACTTCCAAATTTTATTGGATTCAGCAGGACGGCCAGCAGGGGACTTGGCTTTCGCCAAACTTGAGTGGGTACAGCCTGAATTTCCCAGTTTTCCAGCAGAGGGTGACAAGCCCCTCTTTTACCAGTGCAGGCCCTGCCTCCTCTGCCCACAGTCCTGGGTCTGTGCACAGCAGCCAGGAGCTGCGTCTCCTCAATACCCTCCAGGGATTTGGTTTCAGACAAAGTGGGGCTTCATCCACATTGAGAGGCACTCAGTTTCCTCAGGACCGGCTGGGAGGTGCCATAGTGGAGGAAATGCTAAGGAAAACATGGGGAGAATCTTCCTGTGTGTGGCTGACTGTTGGTGGGTCCATCTCCCTCTTCAAAGGACCCAGCAAAGGAAGAGCTTGATGTGGAAAATTGGGGGTTTTAGTTAGTTTTGTGTGTGGTGCAGATGATGTCCAGCATCCTTTTTCTGGACTGTGATATTCTGTTTTCCAGGCAATTTATTGAGGGGACTGTGCTTTTTTCTGTTGTATGTCCTTGGCAGCTTTGTCATAATTTAACTGACCATGTATTTGTGGGTTTCTTCCCAGGTTCTCAATTCTATTCCTCTGGCCCATGTGCCTCTTTTTGTGCCATTTCTACAGTGTTTGGATTCTGTAGCTTTGCAATGTGATTTAAAGTCATGGAGTGTGTTTTCTCCATGTTTTGTTCTTCTTTCTTAAGATCCTCTTGGCTGTTTAGGATCCTTTGGGATTCCACACAAATATCAGGATGGATTGTTTAGTTTCATCAACAATGTCTTTGAAATTTTGGTAGGAACTGCATTGAATGTTGTAATAATACATGGCTTTAGACTAATGCATAGTGACAGGCATCTAACACTAAAGTATCATATGGAATATTTCAACCCCCCCTGCCATAACCTGTTTACCATCTGTTTTACCTTTTCCAGAATGCCATATAAATCAACTCATACAGTGTGCGGCCTCCATAGACTGATTTTTTTCACTTAGCAATATACATGTAAGATTCATCCATGCTTTTTGCCCAGGTTGACAGTTTATTTCTATTTCTGAATGGTATTCTGTTGCATGTGTGTAGAAGGAAAAATAATTTTCCTTCTACTCTCCTACTTTTTTTTGTTTTTGTGGTGCGCGGGCCTCTCATTGTTGTGGCCTCTCCCGTTGCAGAGCACAGGCTCCAGATGCACAGGATCAGCGGCCATGGCTCACGGGCCCAGCCGCTCTGCGGCATGTGGGATCCCCCTGGACCGGGGCACGAACCCGTGTCCCCTGCATCGGCAGGCAGACTCTCAACCACTGCACCACCAGGGAAGCCCTCTCCTACGTTCTTGATTGAGGACTCCCCACCCCCCTAATAAAAGACAAACATAATTATACATTCAAATTCAAATAGACATATCATCTTTTTTTCCAAAATTTTAGTCATGGTTCAGTAAAAGTGAGTAATACAAAATCATCCGTTTATATAAAATAGTAGGCTCTGAATTGTGTTTCTGTCAGATGGAACAAAAATCACTACTTAGTGGAAGCTGAAGATTTTTACTGACATTTGTGGAGAAGACTTCAGATTTAGATTTGCCCTGATAGGTAATCTTATGGAGAATATGGACTCAATTCTGGACAAAGGCACTTTTGTAAATATGTTGTGGCCTTTTTGGTGTTATTTAAAGTGAATCTGAGTGGATGAACTATCCAGTTTGTCTACAATTAGCATTTTCCTTCCCAGTCTCAGGTAGTCATTTTAATGTTCTAAGTTACTTTCAATGGCTGGGCAAGGAAAGGAAGAAAATACCTACGAGGTGTTTTATTTTGGGAAGGAGGGGTGTAGGTGAAGGAGGTTTTAATTGCGCTTAATATGAGAAATAAATGTCTCCTACTTTATGACTGTAGGCAAGATTCACAATTAAAAGCAAGGCAAGCTCAAGTTAGTTATTTCCCTAGATGCTCACATTTAAAGAGTTGGTTTTTAATTCTTCAAAGAATTACATATCCTACTCTATGATAACTTCAAGAGGCTGACCTGTCCATCCAACTTCACTATCTTAAATTTGCTTCTTTATATCAAGGAGAAGATTGCCAACTATGATTTAAATCTTAAGATGACTATGCCCAGACTTAGAACATTTTGCTTTCAGATATTTTCATATATCTTTCTACAAAGAACAGGTTGGGGACATAAGCTACCGAGGTGGGAATCAGCATGTTGGCCTGGCCTGTGTTGACCTGCCCTGAGCCTTCCTGTTTTACCTTTGCATTCCTCTTGGCAAACAGCCAAAGTCGTCTTGGGTGAAAACTGACCCAACTTCTCCAGAGTTGGTACAGTCTCTCACTGCAGCCTATCCTGAGGCAATGGGCTCCAAATATTAGGACACAGCAGAACACATCCATCTGAGAGTCTCTAACTAAGGGATCTGGGTAGGGGGCTTCTCTAGAATGCAGGTTCCTGGTTACCCAAGTTTCAAGTTCTGTTGGGCTTTCTTGCCAGGGAAGTGAGGTAACTTCCTGAGGTCCACTTACCTGGGCTTCTTTCTTACACAAAGCTCCCCAGGGCCACCTCTGGGATATAGACTGATCACCCTCTACCCCATGTCAATTCCAAGCACAGTGACACAACACAGCCCACCTTACAGCCAGGGGGAGGCCTAGGTTCAGCCAGGACCCCAGCTCTGTGGGCACAGCTGGGTTCAGACCCAGCTCCTCCCCCTCACCAGTGATGTGGCCTGGGATAAGTCACATACCTCTTGGTCTCCCTAGTCTCCCATCTGCAATGTGAAGGGTCATTCTGCCATCAACTTCCTAGGTAAGCCATTCGGTGTATAGACCTGTAAACACCTAGAGTGCCTGTAAAGCCCTTGGGCTGGTATCACATGGAGCTCATGCACAGACGTAGCAAAGGAAAGATAATATCAAGGGCTGGCATAGCACAGAATATAACTGAAACAGGTCTGGTTCTGCTCTGGGATCTAGGGGAAGTCACTCCCCTTTCTGCCTGTTTCCAAGTTCCCCCCATGGGATTGTTGAAATTACATAAAATTAAGACATTGTCCCCTCTGGCATACAACATTCCAGGTCCTCCTGTTATGTTTAGACTCAGGTCCAAGTGTTTCATCTTGGCCCTGGTGGTGGGCTGCCCTCACGATGGCTCCAGGCATTCTTGCTTCCTGGTCAAACATCCTTGTGTAATCCCCACTAATGGACTGGATTCTAACATGTAGACTGATTGATGAGAATTTGGTGACTTCTACTCATTCCCTTTCTCCTGTGTTCATTCTTTCTCTGTTTCTCAGTGCCTCTCTCTGTCTCTCTCTCCTTCTGCCTTTCTGTGTTTCTGTCTTGTCTCTCCCTTTCTCTGTCCCTACTTTATCTGTCTCTCTGTCTTTTACGTATGTATGTGTGTATGTATGTATTGTTAGGGCACAGGGCATGTCACTTCAAAATATGTCTTACTGACATATTCCTTTAATTAACGTTACTTAAGGAAAGACCCACGCAAGAGAGACACTTTCCATCTCTTGTCTACCTCCCTGAAATCAGGAAATAAATCTCTCTTATGAAAGGTATACCATGTGGGGGATGAGGCCTGAGGGCTGAGGGCTGAAGGCATGCTGGCTCCTGCAAATCACTTCATTCTGGGAACCTACTGTTGGGACTACTGTGGTGCTGGTTAGCTTTTCAAAGACCAAAGGCAACTCCACACTCTGCTTATTTCGGAGAATAGCGTGTGTGAGTGTGTGTGTGTGTGTGTGTGTGTGTGTGTGTGTGTGTGTGTTCTTTATTCACCAGTGAATGGACACTTTGGCGGCTTCCACATCTTGTCTATAAAGCTGCCATGACCTTAGGGGTGCATATATCTTTTTGAATTTGTGGCTTTGTTTCCTTCAGAAAGATACCCCCAAGTGTAATTCCTGCATCATATAGTTCTATTTTTAATTTCTTGAGGACCCTCCATACCATTTTCCATAATCATAGTGGATGTACCAAGAAACATTCCCAACGAAAGTACATGAGGGCTTCCTTTTCTCCACATCCTCGCCAATACTTGTTACTTTTTGTCTTTTTGATTATAGCCATTCTTTCAGGTGTGAGGTGGTCATCTCATTGTGGTTTAGATGTGCATTTCCCTGATGATAAGTTATGTTGACCGTTCTTTCATGTGTCTGTTGGACATCTGTATGTCTTCTTTGGGAAAATTTTTGGTCTTCTGCCAATTTTTTACTTGGGTTTTTGTCTTTTGGAGGTTGAGTTGAGTGGTTCTTGGTCCATTTTGGATATGAACCCCTTTTCAGATATATGGTTTGGAAATACTTTCTCACATTCAGTAGGCTGCCTTTTTGTTTTGTGGATGGTTTCCTTTGTCGTTGAAAAGCTTTTCAGTTGGAAGTCCCATTGGTATATTTTGCTTTTGTTTCCCTCACTTGAGGAGACAGATCCAAAAACATGTTGCTAAGGCTGTCAAAGAGCATACTGTGTATGTTTTCTTCTATGAGTTTTGTGGCTTCAGGTCATATGTTGAAGTATTTCATTCATTTTGAGGTTATTTTTGTAGATGATATGAAAAAGGATTACAGTCTGATTCTTGTGCATGTAGCTGTCCAGTTTTACCAACACCATTTATTGAAGTGGCTGTCTTTTCCCCACTGTCTATTTTCACCTCCTTTGTCATAGATGAGTTGACCATAGAAGCATGGTTTTATTTCTGGGCTCTCAGTTCTGTTCCATGGATCTATGTGTATTTCTTTGGTGCCAATACCATGTTGTTTGATGATTCTAGGTTTGTAGTACAGTTTGAAGTCAGGCAGCATGATTTGTTCAGGTTTGTGCTTCTTTTTTTTTTTTTTTTGTGGTACGTGGGCCTCTCATTGTTGTGCCCTCTCCCATTGTGGAGCACAGGCTCCGGACGTGCAGGCTCATCGGCCATGGCTCACGGGCCCAGCTGCTCCGCGGCATGTGGGATCTTCCCGGACCAGGGCACGAACCCTCGTCCCCTGCATTGGCAGATGGACTCTCAACCACTGTGCCACCAGGGAAGCCTGTGCTTCTTTCTTAAGATTGCATTGACTCTTCAGGTTTTTATTTGTGTTTCCATATACATTGTAGAATGCTTTGTTCTAGTTCTCCAAATAATCCCATTGGTATTTTGGTAGGAATGGCTTTGAAGCTCTAGATTGCCTTGGGTGAGGAATCATTTTAACAGTATGAATTTTTCTAATCCATGAGCACAGCATATGTTTCCATTTGTTCATGTCATCTTCAATTTCTTTCATCAGTGTCTTCCAGTTTTTGGAGTACAGGTCTTTTACCTCCTGGGTTAGATGTATCCCTAGGTCTTTTATGTTTGGTAATGTCATTGTCCATGGAGTTATTTTCTGAATTTCCCATTCTGATAGTTTGTTGTGAGTGTATAGAAATGCAACCGATTTCTGTAGATTAATTTTGTATCCTGCAACTTAACTGAATTTCCCAATGAGTTCTATTTGTTTTTGGGTGTCATCTTCAGGATTCTCTATATAGAGTACCATGTTATCTACAATCTATGTTTTAATAGATGTACCTCTATTTTTAATGTGGTTGTTTGTGTTAGAGTTCTTTTTATATTTCAAGAAAAATCCTTTACTAGATATGTGTTCACAACCATTTTTCTACCAGTTGGTGACTTGTCTTTTGATTTTCTGAATAAGGTCTTTCACAGAGTCCAAATATTTATAAAGTCCACAGTATTCCTTGTTTTTCATTTCTGGATTGTTTTTTTTGTGTTGTGTGTTAAAGCTCAAAGCTCATGACCTACATGACCAAACCCAGGGTCCTGTCGATTTTCTACTATCTTTTCTCCTATAATTTTTAATTGTTTTGCATTTAAAATTTGTCTATGAATAACTTTGAGTGAATTTGGCATAAGTTGTAAACTTTGCATCTGCATTCATTTCATGCCAAATGATTTCCAATTAATTGTTCCTTAATTATTCTTACAAAAGTTATGGGGTATAGTCTCCATTTCAGTGTGACTGACCAAAGTTGAATGGATTCAGCAGTTCTGCCAGCAGGGATTGCTGAGACCAGTGACCTGTGAGGGAGGTGGGACAAACACTTCCCTCACTGCCTGCAGAAGTTGAGCCTGCTTCTCTGACCCACAAGGCATGCATGTTCCACCCTTGGACTTGGCTCCTCAGGGAGCTGCAAGGAGTTTTGTCTCCTTAGGCACCATCAGGGCTTGGGCTTGGGAAGCATCTCTGCTGACAAGAGCTCAGTCACCTTAGGACTCACCAGGGTTTTGGCTTCAGGACAACACAGGACTGTGTCCACACTGATGGGAGCAGGGTTTCCTAAGGATGCAGGTGACGCTGGCAGAAAAAGGGAAGAAAAGTGTGGAGAAGCTTTCTGTGTGCCATTGACTTGGGGAGCTGGGGTGGGGATCCATCTTCACATGACCCAGGAAGGGCTTGATATGGAAAACTGTGTTTTTAGTCAGTTTCATGTGTGGTGTAGACAGCATGTGGCATGTGCTGTCCAGTTTTCACAGCACTGTTTATTGTGAGGACTGTCCTTTCCCCTTGGTGTGTCCTTGGCCCCTTTGTCATAAATTAACTGACCCCATCCATGTGGGTTGACTTTCGTGCTCTCTGTCCTGTTCCTCTTGTGTGTGTGCCTGCTTTGTTGCCAACTCTACACTGTTTTGGTGACTGTAGCTTTGCAATATCATTTGAAGTCACAGCCTGAGATGCTTCCAACATGTTCTCCTTTCTGAGGATCACTTTGGCTATTTAGAGTCCTTTGCATTTCCACAGGAATATTAGGAGAATCTTCTCAATTTCTGTGAAAAATGCCATTGGAAATTAGGCAGGGATTGCATTCACAGTGTACATATCTTTGGGAAGAAGGGACATTTTAACAATATGAATTCTTCCATTCCATGAACATGAGATATCTTTCCATTTATTTGTGTCTTCTTCAGTTTCTTCATCAATGTCTTAAAGTGTTCAGTGTGCAGGTCTTTCAAGTTGTTGGTTAAATTTATTCCTTGGTATTTTGTTCTTTTTGATGCAGTTGTCAACTGGATTGTTTTCTTTCTCTTTCTGATGGTTCATTATTCATGTTTAGAAGTGCAATTGATTTTTGTATATTGATTTTGTAACTTTGCTAAATTCATGGATTAGTTCAATTTTTTTGATGGAATGATGTAGAAAATTGGAAATCGAAAATTCCACTGTTTCTATAACATCCAAGTCATCCACAACATGGAAGACATAGTGGCTCCTACAATAACCTTCCCACAGTGCCTGTAAATTACATGTGGACTCCTACAGGGGCGATTAGGTTCATGACTTTGTGTGAAGTGGAGTTGGGTAATAGGGCTTGGCATCTATAAAGAAATATAATGTTTTCTCTGCTTTTCTGGTGTAGTATTGACATGGTGTTTTGGAAAGTTATTGACTTTCTAGTAATTCCAAACCTACAGAAAACTTGCAATAGCAGAAGAAAGTACTGTGTATCTGCACACTTAGATTCCCCAGCCATCCTTACTTCACTGCACTTGCCACTTCACACAAAATATTCCAGTGCATTTTACCCAAAACAAGGACGCTGTTCCAGGGAACCAGCATATAACCTCCAAATGAGGAAATTTAAGATGGTGTCCACATTACAGTCCAATCCACAGGCCCCCTTCAACTTTCACCAGCTACTCTAACTCTAGGGAAATGTCTTTTCCCATTCTGATCCAGTTTTCTTTTCCTTGAACCATTACAGATACTTTCTCATTTTTACAACCTTGATGGATTTAAAGCACACAAGATGAGTATGATCTGGGTGGCTTTTCTGTATTTTAACAGGTATCAGTACTTCTTTCATTGTGTGTGTGTGTGTGTGTGTGTGTGTGTGTCTGTGTGATTAAATGTACAGATCATTTAAACCATTTTAAGTACACATTTCTATGTCATTAAACACACTCACATTGTTGTACAAATATCTTCACCATCCATGTTCAGAACCTTTCAATTTTCACCAGTGAAACTCTGTTGTCATTAAACACAAATTCCCCTCAGCTCCTGCCAATGGCATTCTGCTTTCTGCCTTTGAATTTGACTTCTCTGGGTACCTCATATAAGTGGAATCATGTCATTTTGTTCTGTTTGTGACCGGGTTATTTCACTTATCATAATGGCTCCAGGGTTCATGAATGTTGTAACACATGTCAGAATTTCCTTAGCTTTCCAGGTTGAATTCCATTCCTTGTTTGTATACCACCACATTTAGTTCATCCACTTATCCATTGATGGACAGTTAGGTCACTTCCAACTTTTGCTATTGTGATGAATACTGCTCTTAATATGGGTGTACCCATATCTCTTCCAGTCCCTGCTTTCAGTATTTTCGGTCTGTATCCTGATGTGGAATTGATGGATTATATGTTAATTCTATGGTGAAGTGTTTGAAGAACTGCCATACTGTCTTTGACATGGGCAGCACCATTTCTCTTGATTCCTTTTATGGCAGAATAACACGGCAGTGTATGGATCAATTGGTTTTCTTTATCCATTTACATATTGGTGGACGTTTGCATTGTTTCTTCCTTTTGGCTGTGGTGAACAATGCTGCTAGCAATATATGTGTACATCTGTTTTCAGTTCTTTGAGGTATATATCTAGGAATAGGTTTGTTGAACCGTATGGTAATTGTACATTCATATTGTAAACATAGGTTGTGCCTTTTTTCATTTCCAGAGGTGATTAAAGATTCCAACTGCTCTGCATTGTTGCCAACAATTGATATTTTTAATTTTCTTGATTATAACCATTTTAGTGTTGTGAAGGAGTTATTGCATTGTAGATTTAATTTGCATTTCCATCTTATCTTTTCATCTGCTTTTGACCACTTGTATGTCTTGTGTGGAGGAGGGTCAATTGAAGTTCATTGTCCATATTTAAAATTGTAAAAGTTGTAAAAGTTCTTGGCATACACTGGATACATCTCATCAGGTACATAGTGTGAAAATATTTTCTTCCATTCTGTGGGCTGTTTCCACTTGTTGGATTGCCTCTTTGGGCACACAAATGTTTTTATTTTTGAGGAAGTGCATTTTTTTCTCTTCATTGCTTGCACCTTGCTGTCAGATCTAAGAAATCATTGCTAAATCCAAGGTTATGAAGATTTATCCCCACATTTTATTGGAGAGTTTATAGTCATCCCTTGGTATCCATGGGGGATTGGTTCAAGGACACAGCGTAGATGCCAAAATCCATGTATGCTAAAGTCTCACATAAAATGGTATGGTATTTGCAAATAGCCTAGGCACATTTTCCTGTATGCTTTATACCATCTCTAGATTACTTATAATAACTAATACAGTATAAATGCTATATGCGTTTATATTGTGATTACCATGTAAATACTATGTAAATAGTTGCTGGTACATGGAAAATTCAAGTTTTTTTTTCTTTTGAAACTTTGGAATTATATTTTTCAATATTTATTTATTTAGGCTGTGCTGGGTCTTCGTTGCAGCATGTGGACTCTTAGTTGAGGCATGAATGTGGGATCTAGTTCCCTGACCAGGTATTGAACCTGGGCCCCCTGCATTGGGAATGCAGAGTCTTACCCACTGGACCGCCAGGGAAGTCCCGAAAATTTTTGGAATTTACTTTTTCTAATATTATTGATCTGGAGTTGGTTGAATCCATGGCTTTGGAACCCGTGGATACAATGTGCTGACTGTAATTTTACTTTCTACATTTAAGCTTTGTATATATTTTGAGATACCTTTTTGTATGTGGTATAAGGTAAGGGTCCAATTTCATTTCTCTGCCTTTGGATAGCAAATTGCCTAGCATCATTTGTTGAAAATACCATTTCATCCCAATTTAATGATGTTATCTAAATCAGTTCTTCCTAGATGGATGGGTTTATTTGTGGGATCCCCATTCAAATCCATTCAACTCTATGTATATCTTTATGCTGTTATCACAGTGTTTTATCTACTGATGCTTTGTACTAACATTTGAAATTGGAAAGTATGAGCCTCCAACTTTGAATTTCTTTTTTTAAAATTGTCTTAGTTCTTTGGAGTCTCTTGAAATCCCATAATTCAGGGAGTCATATTCTCCCTTTCACATGGATGTCCCCCAATTTGCTTATGCATTCATCTACTAACAACATCCTGATACCTTTAAGGTTGAGATATCATGAGTAGAGTTTGTGTGCAGAGCAGCATCCTCATTTTTGTTTGGATATAGTTTTTTAAAGCAGTTGTGTAAATACTGCAGATGGATGGATATCAAGGTGTGAGACTTGTTTAGCTTTGGAAAATCCTCCCAAACTGTACCTCAAGAGGCCTTTTATGCATTGCATCAGCAATTAAATAGAGTTTCTGTTGTTCCCCATCCTACAGTAATTGGTATTGTCATTGTGGGAAGAACTTAGCAGTTCTCATAGGTGTGTAGTGCTGTATTGTTGTTTTACTTTGTGTCCCTAATGATAAAAGATGTTGCTCATATTTTTGTCCACTTATTATCTGTTTATCTTCTTTGACCAGATGTCTGTTCAGATCTTTACCCATTTTTAATGTAGTTATTTGTGGTATAGTTCTTTGTATGATTTGAGTACAAATTCTTTATCAGATACGTGTTTTGCAAATATTTTTCTTCCAGTTTTTTGCTTGTCTTTTGGCTTTCTCAAGAAGGTATTTCATGGAGTAGAAATTTTTAATTTTATATGTTATTAACTTTTTTCCTTTTGTGTGTTGGCTTTTTGTGTTGTCTGTTAAAAGTCAAAGCTCATCATCTATGTGACCAAACCCATGGTCATATAGATTTCTTCTATAATTTTTTTTATAGTGTTCTATGTTAAATGTGTCTGTGGGCAATTTTGCATGACTGTTGGTGTAAGCTGTGAAGTTTGTGTCTACAGTCTGTTCATTGCATATGGTTTCTAACTGTTTTTTGAGAAGTTACGTGATATTTGCCTCCGTCCATTTGAATTCCCAAAGGTGAGTGGATTCAGCAGGACGGCCAGCCTCCTGGGAACTTGGCCTCCACTGAACTGTGGGAGGTGCGGCCTGCATTTCCCAGTCTTCGCCAGCAGAGGGCGACAAGCCCGCCCCTCTTACCAGTGCAGCACCTGCCTGTTCTGCCCACAGTCTTGGCCTCCTCAGGACCCGCCTGGGATTTGGCTTCAGGACAGTGCAGGGCTCTGTCCACACTGAGAGGCACTCAGTTTCCATGGAAAGAAAAGGTGAGGAAAGTGGGGAGAAGCTTCCTGTGCATGGCTGACTGCCTGGGGAAGGGGATCCATCTGCAGAGGATCCAGCAGACGAAGGGCTTGATGTAGAAAATAGTGGTTTTATTTAATTTTGTGTGTGGTGCAGACATTTTGACATGGTGTGCTTATGTAGTTCTGTAATATGGCTTGAAGTCAGGCAGTGAGTTTCCTCCAGCTGCTGTTCTCCTTTCTCAGGATCTCCTTGGCTGTTTGGCGTCCTTTGTGATTCCACATAAATGTTAGGATTGTTTGTTCAGTTTCTGTGAAAAATGCTATTGGAATTTTAGCAGGAATTGCTTTGAATGTGTATATTTGGGTAGAATGGACACTTCAGGATGATCATTTCTTTCCATCCATGAACACAGGATCTCTTTCCATTTATTTGCATCTTCAATTTCTTCATCAATATCTTAACATTTTCATTGTGCAGGTCTTTCACATCTTTGGTTAAATTTATTCTTAAGCATTTTGTTCTTTTGATGTTATTGTAAATGAGTTTTCTTAATTTGCCTCTTTGATGGTTCACTACTAGCTGTCTAGGAAGATAAATGTTTTTGTCTATTTTGTATCCTGCAGCTTTCCAGAATTCATTTATTAGCTCTCACTCCCGTGGGAGAACTTCTGTGGTATAATTTATTCTCCAGTTTTGTGGTTTGCCCACTGGGTGGTATGGGTTTTGATTATATCACGAGTGTGCCCCTCCTACCATCTCATGGTTTCTTCTTTAAGTCTTTGGTTGTAGGTATCCTTTATTGGTAAATTACACTCCTTTTGTATCAGTGGTTGTTGAGTGGTTAGTTGTGATTTTGGTGTGCTTGTGAGAGGAGGTGAGTGCAAGGTCCTTTTACTCTGCCATCTTGTCCCAAATGAAATCAGTTTTTAAAAATACTTCTTTCTTCTGTCCCAGAACCTTTCCCCCATTGTCCTCATCCAGGCTCCCAATAGAGCATGGAGAATTATCTCCATGAATTAATAACTTTCAGGTATTGAAAATACTCCCTTTGTGAGAGATGAAGACGGGAAGGCATGGATATCCAAGATTCCCAGTGCTATGGGGTTCACTGTTGGGCTCTTCAGAAAGTAGGGGGAAATGTGTGATTAGTTTACAACTGGATGCTACATCAGCTATTTGAAACAGGAATAAGAAAATACTCATATATACAGATGACCTTAATGGTCTTGAATTCTTCAGAAAGTTCTAAAAATAAATAGTATGAGAGACCATTCTCTATATTGGTAAGAAAGACTATTTAAATGGGCTATTAGGAATACAGAATATGGGAGGTATATTTGGGTTGAAATTTGCTTAAACCTAACATTTTTCATGATAGATTCAGATTATGGTTTTCCTTATTGTGGCAAAAATACCCAAGTAGATATAGTGTGTCTTTCATTCTGCTTCAGTCACCTGCTATTTATTTCTCCCATTACACCTGATATTTGCTGGTTCAAGGTGCTTTCTGTGACCTTCCAGGACTAAGAAATTCATTCTTTTTTCCTATTTATCTTTAACAAGAGTCTTGAAATATTTAGTGAGGTATGTGCATATACCATCTCAGTCATTGTAGAAACATCATTTCTTTCTAGTTTCTCTTTGCTTGTCATTGGCTTCGAAATATGAACTCTCAACTGCGTTGAGTAGAGATACTGCACTTTGTAAGTGGAGGTTTTCACTAGTCAAACTTATGATCTGACAGTATTCAGTATACTCAACACTCATATCTCAGATTTAATATTCTTTGTCACTTCTTTGCATTTTCCAAAAAGTTTACAAGAATCATATTACTTAACTATGTTCAACAGTGTTAAGTTTCTGAAATATAGCTCAGCACAAATGATAAAGTTTTTCAAAGAAATAAAAGATTCAAAAACAAGAGCACTAATTTATTTTATATCATTGTGTATGTTCTCATCCTAGTGTATTTTAAAAACAAAGAATATAATCCACAAATAGATTTATAAGACTAAATTAAAAATGATTTTGATTTCACCGACATGAATATTTTCCTCAGTATGACTTTTAATATGTACAAAGTGCCCATTTAAATGTATGTCCGTATGTATGAAATGTCAACAATATTTAATCCACTTTTTCTTGTTTCTCTTATTCTTCCTAGTTAAAGAAACTTCTGTAGAAATTAATTAGGGTTGTCTTTGTCTATTTCTGTGTTTTTAAACAAATTCTACTTCAGGTAAACTGGAGTAAAACCGAAGCTCTAATATTTACTGAGGGTTTGACAAAATATCTCAAAAAAGAGGAATTGTAATATTATTTTTCTTAAACTATAAAAACTATTCATGTGGTGCATTCAGTACTTTTCAAAAATTGTTATAAAGATATATAGTACATAGTAAATATTTAAAAAGGATTGTTGCTGTTATGCTTACTATTCTATTAAACATGTAAATCCATAGAACTCTTTCAGTTTCAAGTTAACTATGAATTCTTACTTTTCATTCCTACCTCTGCTATTCAAAATTGTGTCTAATGAATCAGAACCTGTGGCATCACTAGCTAAAATTGAGCTTGTTAAAAAAGTGGAATTCAGGCCTGATCCCAGAATTACTGAATTGGAATCTGCATTTTTACAATATCCCCAGTGTACATGTATATCCATTAAAAACTGAAAGGTATCTTTCTAACTCACAATGTTCTTACCATATGAGAAATACACAAATTTTATCCAATATGATATAAACAAAACAGTCAAAAATGCATATGCCTGTGTTGGGACCATCACTTTATAAGTTTTCTTCCAGATAACTACAGTCTCTACAGTGGTTTTGTGGATCACATGTCATCCTCTTTTCTTGTAGTTAGAAACACAGTAGAGAATATTACTTTGTAAACAATTATATTATTGGATAATACATGACACTCTCATAATTAAAACCAGTTCTCTTAACTTGCTGTTTTCATCTTGGGTCCAATTATGAATTCTTCCTATGACCCACATGGCATATGTACTTTCTTTTATTAAGTTTTATTGGAGTATATTTGCTTTACAATGTTGTGTTAGTTTCTGCTGTATAGCAAAGTGAATCAGCTATACATATACATATATCCCCACTTTTTTGGATTTCCTTCCCATTTAGGTCAGCACAGAGCACTGAGTAGAGTTCCCTTTGCTATACAGTAGGTTCTCATTAGTTATCTATTCTAAATTTGGTAGTGTATATATGTCAATCCCAATCTCCCAATTCATCCCACCTTACCCCCAGGTATCCATATGTTTGTTCTCTATGTCTGTGTCTCTCTTTCTGCTTTGCAAATAAGTTCATCTGTATGATTTTTCCAGGTTCTACATATAAGCAATACTATACAATATTTGTTTTTCTCTTTCTGACTTACTTCACTCTGTATGACAGTCTCTAGGTCCATCCATGTCTCTGCACATGGCACAATTGTGTTCCTTTTGATGTCTGAGTAATATTCCATTGTATATATGTACCACATCTTCTTTATCCATTCCTATGTTGATGGACATTTAGGTTGCTTCCATGTCCTGGCTATCGTAAATAGTGCTGCAATGAATATAGGGATGCATGTATTTTTTGAATTATGTTTTCCTCTGGGTATGTTCCCAGGAGTAGGATTGCTGGATCATATGGTAGTTCTATTTTTAGTTTTTTAAGGAACCTCCACACTGTTCTCCATAGTGGCTGTAATAATTTACATTCCCACCAACAGTGTAAGAGGGTTCCCTTTTCCGTAAATACTTTTTATTTCAGGGACTACTGACATCCAGGATGTGGCTATAGATTTCTCTAAAGAGGAGTAGGAATGACTGGGCATTGATGAATGGGAATTGCACAGGGATGTGATGTTTGATATTTATAGGAACCTGGTCTCCTTGGGTGAGGATACCTTCCTTTCAGAATTCATTATCCACCCACAGAGTCAAGGTTCCTTCATTTGTAGAATGTCTCTTGGAATCTTCTGCTTCCTACAATAGAGTTTCAGATCCAAACTTTTTGGGAAAATTTGGGAGTCTGTGGGTATAGATAGAAGGGCTTGGTGATAATTCATCATAATTCTAATGTTCCTCTTACTTGAGGTAATCTGCAGCCTTCACTTTAGATTAGTGTCAATTCTATAGGATCATTTGTATAAAATAGTGTTGCCTCCATTTTAAAATCATGATTCCACCCATAATTTTGACTCAGCATTACTTGAATATAGATCCCAGGATCTGATTTTTTGCTGTTGCCTACTATAATAAAGGTTCTTTTAAAAATCAGTATTTGGGATTCCCTGGTGGTGCAGTGGTTGAGAGTCTGCCTGCCGATGCAGGGGACACGGGTTCGTGCCCCAGTCCGGGAAGATCCCACATGCCGCAGAGCAGCTGGGCCCATGAGCCATGGCCATGGAGCCTGTGCATCCGGAGCCTGTGCTCCACAATGGGAGAGGCCACAACAGTAAGAGACCTGTGTATGACAAAAAAACAAAAAACAAGCATTTTGGGAAATCATATTCTAGACTATTTTACTCTTCCTTCTCTTATCACCTGATCATAATACTAGACTGGAAATAGAAAAACCTCCACCAAAACGTATGTTGCTTTTTCTGTTGAAGAAGTCTTGTTGTTACTAAGTCACAACTGGTCACTTTTTTTCTTTTTTTGCTGTGTCCAGCTACAAACCATTCTTAGTACCCACTGTTCTGAGCACTGAGCATAGAAATAGCCACTTCCTCTCTGACCCAATGTCACAGGTGCAGCAGAGCAGCTGCACTGCTAGGGCCAGAAGGTCTGGCATCTGCAGGGTACTATCCCCTCATTTCACCCACTGGAACTGATCACCTTCATGGAGCAAAAGAAGGATCCTTAGATTTGAAGGGAAATAAGACAATAGCTATATACCCAGGTATGTGTGAATGGATAAACTGTATTTGTTCCAAATTCACACTGCTAAAATAATGTGTATCTATTTAGTCTTACAATGATTTCTTTGCAGATATATGGAATATATTTATTATTGATATTGAATGAAATATTTTAAAATTCCATATTGCTTTACAATAATAGTAGAGGATTTTTAACACCCCATTTACACTAGTGGATAGATGATCCAGACAGAAAATTAATAAGAGAACACAAGCCTTATATGACACATTAGACCAGATAGACTTAATTGATATTTATAGGACATTCCATCAAAAAGCAACAGAATAAACTTTCTTCTCAAGTGTACATGAAATATTCTCCAGGATAGATCACATCTTGGGTCATAAATCAAGCCTTGGTAAATTTTTTAAAATTGAAATCATATCAAGCACCTTTTCTGGCCACAATGCTATGAGATTAGAAATCAATTACAGGACAAAAAACTGTAAAAGACACACACATGGAAGCTAAACAATATGTTACTAAATAATCAATGGATCACTGAAGAAATCAAAGCGGATTTTAAAAAATACCTAGAGACAAGTGACAACAAAAACATGAAAATCCAAAACACATGGGATGCAGCAAAAGCAGTTCCAAGAGGGAAGTTTATAGCAATACAATCTTACCTCACGAAACAAGAAAAATCTCAGATAAATATATCCTTAAATCTAAAGCAACTAGAGAAAGAACAAACAAAACCTAAAGTTAGTAGAAGGAAAGAAATCATAAAGATAAGATCAGAAGTAAATGAAATAGAGATGAAGAAAACAATAGCAAAGATCAATGAAACTAAAAGCTCATTCTTTGAGAAGATAAACAAAATTGATAAACCTTTAGCCAGACTCATCAAGGAAAATGTAGAGAAAACTCATATCAATCAAATTAGAAATGAAAAAGAAGTTACAGCCAACACCACAGAAATACAAAAGATCATAACAGACTACTACAAGCAGCTATATCCCAATAAAATGGACAACCTGGAAGAAATGGACAAATTCTTAGAAAGGTACACCCTTCCAAGACTGAACTGGGAAGAAATAGAAAATATAAACAGACCTATCACAAGTAATGAAATTAAAACTGTGATTAAAAATCTGCTAACAAACAAAAGTCCAGGACCATATGGCTTCACAGGCACTATCAAACATTTAGAGAAGAGTTAACACCTATCCTTCTCAAACTATTACAAAAAATTGCAGAGGGAGGAACACTCCCAAGCTGATCCTAAGAGGCCACCATCACCCTGATACCAAAATCAGACAAAGATACCACAACAAAAAGAAAATTACAGGTCAATACCTCTGATGAACGTAGACGCAAAAATCCTCAACAAAATACTAGAAAACAGAATCTAACACCTCATTAAAAGGCTCATACACCATGATCAAGTGGGATTTATCCCAGGGATGTAAGGTTTTTTCAATATATGCAAATCAATCAATGTGATACACCATATTAACAAACTGAAGAATAAAAACCATATGATCATCTCAATAGATGCAGAAATAGCTTTTGACAAAGTTCAACACCTATTCATGATAGAAACTCTTCATGGGGCTTCCCTGGTGGCGCAGTGGTTGAGAGTCTGCCTGCTGATGCAGGGGACGTGGGTTCGTGCCCCAGTCTGGGAGGATCTCCCATGCCATGGAGCGGCTGGGCCCATGAGCCATGGCCGCTGGGCCTGTGCGTCCGGAGCCTGTGCTCTGCAATGGGAGAGGCCACAACAGTGAGAGGCCCGCATACTGCAAAAAAACCCAAAAAACAAAAAAACAACAAAAAAACAACTCTGCAGAAAGTGAGCATATAGGGAACCTACCTCAACATAATAAAGGTCATATATAACAAACCCACAGCAAAAATTGTTCTCAATGGTGAAAAACTGAAAGCATTTCCTTTAAGATCAGGAACAAGACAAGGATGTCCACTCTCGCCACTATTATTCAACATAGTTTTGAAACTCCTAGCCATGGCAATCAGCGAAGAAAAAAAAGAAATCCAAGTCAGAAAAGAAGTAAAACTGTCACTGTTTGCATATAACATGGCACTATACATAGAAAATCCTAAAAGTGCTACCAGAAAACTACTACAGCTCATCAATGAACTTGGTAAAGTTGCAGGATACAGAATTAATACACAGAAATCTCTTGCATTCCTATACACTAATAATGAAAGACCAGAAAGAGAAGTTAAAGAAACAATCCCATTTACCATCACAACAAAAAGAATAAAATACCTAGGAATAAACTTACCTAAGGAGGCAAAAGACATGTACTCAGAAAATTATATAAGATACTGATGAAAGAAATCAAAGATGATACAAACAGATGGAGAGATATATCATATTCATGGGGTGGAAGAATCAATATTGTGAAAATGACTATACTACACAAAGCAAGCTACACAGATTCAATGCAATCTCTATCAAACTACCAATGACATTTTTCACAGAATTAGAACAAAAATGTTTACAATTTATATGGAAACACAAAAGACCCTGAATAGCTGAAGCAATCTTGAGAAATAAAAATGGAACTAGAGGAATCAGGCTCCCTGACTTCAGAATATACTACAAAGCTACAGTCATCAAAAGAGTATCCTACTAGCACAAAAGCAGAAATATATATCAATGGAACAGGATAGAAAGCCCAAAGATAAACCCACATACATATGGTCACCTAATCTATGACAATGGAGGCAAGAATATACAATGGAGAAAAGATAGTCGCTTTGATAAGAGGTGCTGAGAAAACTGGACAGCTACATGTAGAAGAATGAAACTAGAACACTTCCTAACACCATACACAAAAATAAACTCAAAATGGATTAAAGACCTAAATGTAAGGCCAGACACTATAAAATTCTTAGAGGAAAACATAGGCAGAACACTCTGATATAAATCGCAGCAAGATATTTTTTGATCCACCTCCTAGAGTAATGAAAGTAAAAACAAAAGTAAGCAGATGGGGGTCTTCCCTGGTGGCGCAGTGGTTGGGGGTCTGCTGCCAATGTGGGGGCTGCGGGTTCGTGCCCCGGTCCGGGAGGATCCCACGTGCCGTGGAGTGGCTGGGCCCGTGGGCCATGGCTGCTGGGCCTGTGCATCCGGAGCCTGTGCTCTGCAACGGGAGAAACCACAGCAGTGAGAGGCCCGCGTACCACAAAAAAAAAAAAAAAAAAAAGTAAGCAGATGGGACCTTATGAAATGTAAAAGCTTTTGCACAGAAAAGCAAACCATAAACAAGATGAAAAGACAACCTTCAGAATGGGAGGAAATATTTGCAAATTAAGCAACTGACAAAGGATTTATCTCCAAAATATACAAACAGATCATGCAGCTCAATATCAAAAAATATTACCCAATCAAAAACTTGGCAGAATGTCTAAATAGACATTCCTCTGAAGAAGACATACAGATGGCCAAAAAGCACATGAAAATATGCTCAACATCACTAATTATTAGAGGAATGAAATCAAAACTACAATATGGTATCACCTCACATCGGTCAGAATGGTCATCATCAAAATATCTACAAACAGTAAATGCTGGAGAGGGAGTGGAGAAAAGGGAACACTCCTACACTGTTTGTGGGACTATATATTGGCACAGCAACTATGGAGAACATTGTGGAGGCTCCTTTCAAAACTAAAATAGAACTACCATATGACTCGGCAATCCCACTCCTGGGCATATACCCAGAGAAAACCATAATTGGAAAAGATACATGCACCCCAGTGTTCATTGCAGCACTATTTACAATAGCCAGGACATGGAAGTAAACTAAATGTCAATCAACAGAGGAATGGAAGAAGATGTGGTACATATATACAATGGAATATTACTCAGCCATATAAAAACAAGACAATGTCATGTGCAGCAACATGGATGGACCTAGAGATTGTCATACTGAGTGAAGTAAGTCAGACACAGGAAGACAAATATCATATGATATTGTTTATATGTGGAATCTGAAGAAAAGGGTACAAATTAACTTATTTACAAAACAAGGTAGAGTCACAGATGTAGGAAACAAACATGGTTACCAGGGGATAAGTGGGAGGAGGGATGAATTGAGAGATTTGGACTGACATGTACACACTACTATATATATAATAGATAATTAATAAGGACCTACTGTATAGCACAGGGAACTCTACTGAATACTCTGTAATGCCCTATATGGGAAAAGAATCTTAAACAAAAGAAAGAGTGGATGTATGGGAAAAAAACATGGTATCTTGAGTACAATTGCAAGGTGTATGAGATCTGTAAAAAAGCATTTCTTTTCTGTATTGCTTGGATGCTAATTGGGCATTTTTGCAAGAGAGATTTCAGGATGCAAATCTCATATCTCTATTGTAGAAAGTTATTCATGGTGGAACAGTCTATTAATCTTGCAAGGGTGGAGAAATATTTCTTTGGAGGGAAGAAGTCATGTATCTGTTTTTTATGAAGTTAGTGGTATATACTTTATCAAATGAGCAAAATGGCTATTTCCAAACTTTAGGAAAAAAAGTTTTCTGCATTTATATTATGAAGCTGATGCAAAATATCAAAAATTCTTTATTTTGAAAAACAATGTAATGTAACAAAATTGGTATATATTGAACCTTTCGTACACATGCATTTTTTTGCATTTAAAATTTTTTTGCATTATAGTTGACTTACAATGTTGCATTAATTTTGGCTGTACAGCAAAATGATTGAAATACATATATATATATATATAAAGCATATATATATAACTAAATATATGTATTTTTCATGTTCTTTTCCATTATGATTTATCACAGAATATTAACTATATTTCTCTCTACTATACAGTAGGACCTTGTTGTTTATCTATCCTATATATAATAGTTTGCATCTGCTATTCCCAAACTCCCAATCCTTTTCTCACCCCTCCTTAGCAAACACAAGTCAGTTTTCTATATCTGTGAGGCTGTTTCTGCTTCATAAATATGTTCATTTGTGTCATGTTTTAGATTCCACATATAAGTGATATTATATGGTATTTGTCTTTCTCTTTCTGACATTATTCACTTAGTATGTTAAGCTCTGGGTTGTTTCCATGTCTTGGCTATTATAAATATTGCATATATGAACATAGGAGTGAGTGTGTATTTTTGAATTATAGTTCTGTCTGGATATATGCCCAGGAGTGAGATTGCTGGGTTGTAGTTTTAGGTTTTGAAAAACCTCTGTACTCTTTTCCATAGTGGCTGCAGTAATTTATATTGCCACCAACAGTGTAAGAGAGTTCCCTTTTCTCCACACTCCCTCCTGCATTTGTCATTTGTAGAGTTTTTAATGAAAGTAGTATGACTAGTATGAAGTGGTAACTCATTGTAGTTTTGATTTACATTTCTCTAAATAATCAGTGATAATGAGCATCTTTTTATGTACCTTTTGGCCATTTGTATGTCTTCTTTGGAGAAATGTCTGTTTAGGTCTTCTGCCCATTTTTCGATTGAGTTATTTTTTATTTTGTTGAGTTGTATGAGCTGTTTGTATATTTTGGAAATTAAGCCCTTGTCAGTATCATCATTTGCAATCCAAGACATGGAACACCTTTCCATTTCTTTGAATCATCTTCAATTTTTTTATTAATGTTTTTCTCAGCGTATAAGTCTTTCACCATTTTCGTGAGGTTTATTCCTAAGTATTTTATCTTTTGATGTGATTTGAAAGGGACCGTTTGTTTACATTCACTTTCTGTTATTTCATTGTTAGTTTAAAGAAATGTAACCCATTTCTGATTGTTAATCTTGTATCTGCTACCTTGCTGAATTCATATATTAGTTCTAGTAGTTCTGTGTGGAGTCTTTAGGGTTTTCTATATATAGTATCATGTCATCTGCATATAATGAACATTTTTCCTCTTCCCTTCCAATTTGGATATCATTCATTTCTTTTTCTTGTCAGATTGCTGCGGCTAGGACAGCCAATACTATGTTGAATAGAAGTGGTGAGAGTGGGCATCCTTGTCTTGTTCCAGATTTTAGTGGGAAGGCTTTTTAGCTTTTTACTGATGAGTATTGTATTGGCTATTTTGTCATAAATAGCTTTTATTATGCTGAGATGTGTTCCCTCTATATACAATTTTATAAGAGTTTTTTTTTTATCATTAATGGATGTTGAATCTTATCTAATGCTTTTTCTGTATCTATTGAGGTGATCATTTGGTTTTTATTTTTCTTTTGTGATGTGGTGTATCACATTGATTGATTTGCATATGTTGAACAATCCTTTTGTTTTTCAATGTGTTGTGGTGTATCACGTAGATTGATTTGCATATGTTGAACAATCCTTGTGACCCTGGGATGAATCTAACTTGGTCATGGTGTATAATCTCTTTTATGTGTTGTTGGATTTGGTTTTCTAATATTCTGTTGAGAATTTCTGCATCTATATTTATCAAAGATATTGGCCTGCATTTTTTTTTCTTTTTTTGGTAGTGTCTTCACTGGATTTTGGTATCAGCGTGATGGTGGCTTCATAAAATACCACTGGGGGTGTTCCTTCCCTTCAAACTTTTGGAAGAGTTTGAGAAGGATCATATAAGTTCTTCTTTGTATATTTGGTAGAATTCACCTGTGAAGCCATCTGTCCCTGGACTTTTGTTTATAGCGAGGTTTTTTCTTATTATTATTACAGATTCTATTTCAGCTCTAGTGATCAGTCTGTTCAAGTTATTTATTTCTTCTTGATTCAATTTTGGTGGGCTGTAAAAAAAAACATTTTTATATTGGTTAGTACCTAAGTATTTACTATGTATTAGACCACAAAAATGCAAAGAAAAAACTTGAAATATTTTTTCAAATAAAAAAGTATTGAAATATTGTTCAAGAAATTGGGATAATAATGCTAGTTACAATAATGGCAAATTGTTTAAGCTTTAAAACTACCTTATCTAAGATGTATATTATATGCTAACTGTTTTATTGGTTTTATTTACAAGGAATGTATTTTCCTTTCCACTTTAATTATTTATTTTACCTGTATCTTGTGAAAAAAGTTTAATTACACATAATATTAAAAATACACTTTGATATTAGTCTATTTACATTTACTCTACTACTGTACACATTTAGGTTTAGATTTACCATGTTATTGTGTGCTCTTTTTTAAACCTAGTCTATTCTCATTATTTTCTATCTTAACTATTCTGTATTAATTTTTAAAAATCAATTCTCCTTTCTAACCTTCCTCTTTGAGGATTAGACATGAAGTATATCCTTTTTATTAATCTCAAAATTTCAGCTTACTTTTAAAAAGTAATCACAGTGTCAAGTACTTAATACCTCTCACTTCCACTGCCACAAAACATGGATATTTAAATGCTAATATAATTACCTTCCCTTGCCTATATTATTTATTAGTGATATGTATAAAAATAACTAAAGACATGAAAGGTTTATAAGGAAATGACAAATTTCAGAAAATCTAGAATCTAAATACACTGTATACATAGCCTCCAAGATAAAGACACAGAGAATTGTTAGACATGCAGTGGCCCTCTGGTTCCCATTCTAGTCACTACCCTTAAGGTTTACTATTGTTCTGGTATCTAACAAAAAAAATCAGTTTTCCTGTGTTTTATATTTTATATAAATGAAGTGACACAGCATTAACTCTTTTGTATTTGGCTTTTTTTTATTATTTATGTTGTTTGTAAATATACCTATATGGTTGCCTGTTGTTGCAATAATGCATTGCTGTTGCTGTATATGATTCCATAGAGTAAATATCTAACTATTAATTTATTCCAATGTGTATTACAATATGAGTGATTTTCAGTATATGTCTACTGAGAATAGCACTGGTATTTAAATTCTAGAACTTGTGCTTTGGTGATATGTGTATAAATTATTGTTCATTATATACGTAGTAGTAAAATTTTCAAGTCATAAGTTTCATGTGTTTATCTGTTTTAGATACTTTTAAATATTTTCCAAACATTTGTATGAATTTCCATACTCACCAACAGGGAATGAGATTCATGGATTTATACACATTTTTGCCAAAATGTGATAATTCTTGTCGTTTTCACTTCAGTTTTCTGGCTGATGAGTGATAATTACAGATATTGGTTTCATTGCATTTCATTGATTACAAAAGAGTCAAGCATATTTTGATATGTTTACTTAACATTTTGTATTCTCATTTTTGAAATAAATTTTGGTATGTTTTCCACATTTTTCCTATTGCATTAACTTCTTATTGAAGGACTTCTTATTTAGGAGTTCTTTATATATGTTTGGTATGTGTTCTCTCTTTCTGTCTCTCCTTTTCTGTCTTCAGATGATTGTCAGTTTTTTTTTTTTATAAAAGAATATTGATTTATTTTTTTCCTTGATGGTATATATTCTAAGGACAAAAATCTACAAACCCATTTAAGTCTTTAAACCATGTTCTGTAGTCTTATTAGCAGTAAAATTGATACTTTTTAAAAGTGATTTTTTTTTAACATCTTTATTGGAGTATAATTGCTTTACAATGGTATGTTAGTTTCAGCTTCACAACAAAATGAATCAGTTATATATATACATATATTCCCATATCTCTTCCCGCTTGCGTCTCCCTCCCTCCCACCCTCCCTATCCCACCCCTCCAGGTGGTCACAAAGCACCGAGCTGATCTCCCTGTGCTATGCGGCTGCTTCCCACTAGCTATCTACCTTACGTTTGGTAGTGTATATATGTCCATGCCTCTTTATCGCTTTGTCACCGTTTACACTTCCCCCTCCCCATAGCCTCAAGTCCATTCTCTAGTAAGTCTGTGTCTTTATTCCTGTTTCACCCCTAGGTTTTTCATGACATTTTTTTTTAATTCCATATATATGTGTTAGCATACGGTATTTGTCTCTCTCTTTCTGACTTACTTCACTCTGTATGACAGACACTAGGTCTATCCACCTCATTACAAATAGCTCAATTTCGTCTCTTTTTATGGCTGAGTAATATTCCATTGTATATATGTGCCACATCTTCTTTATCCATTCATCCGATGATGGACACTTAGGTTGTTTCCATCTCTGGGCTATTGTAAATAGAGCTGCAATGAACATTTTGGTACATGACTCTTTTTGAATTATGGTTTTCTCAGGGTATATGCCCAGTAGTGGGATTGCTGGGTCATATGGTAGTTCTATTTGTAGCTTTTTAAGGAACCTCCATACTGTTCTCCACAGTGGCTGTATCAATTTACATTCCCACCAACAGTGTAAGAGGGTTCCCTTTTCTCCACACCCTCTCCAGCATTTATTGTTTCTAGATTTTTTGATGATAGCCATTCTGACTGGTGTGAGATGATATCTCATTGTAGTTTTGATTTGCATTTCTCTCATGATTAGTGATGTTGAGCATTCTCTCATGTGTTTGTTGGCACTCTGTATATCTTCTTTGGAGAAATGTCTATTTAGGTCTTCTGCCCATTTTTGGATTGGGTTGTTTGTTTTTTTGTTATTAAGCTGCATGAGCTGCTTATAAATTTTGGAGATCAATCCTTTGTCAGTTGCTTCATTTGCAAATATTTTCTCCCATTCTGAGGGTTGTCTTTTGGTCTTCTTTATGGTTTCCTTTGCTGCGCAAAAGCTTTTATGTTTCATTAGGTCCCATTTGTTTACTCTTGTTTTTATTTCCATTACTCTAGGAGGTGGGTCAGAAAGAATCTTGCTGTGATTTATGTCATAGAGTGTTCTGCCTATGTTTTCCTCTAGGAGTTTGATAGTTTCTGACCTTACATTTAGGTCTTTAATCCATTTTGAGCTTATTTTTGTGTATGGTGTTAGGGAGTGATCTAACTTCATACTTTTACATGTAGCTGTCTAGTTTTCCCAGCACCACTTATTGAATAGGCTGTCCTTTCTCCACAGTACATTTCTGCCTCCTTTGTCAAAGATAAGGTGACCATATGTGCGTGGGTTTATCTCTGGGCTTTCTATCCTGTTCCATTGATCTATCTTTCTGTTTTTGTGCCAGTACCATACCGTTTTGATAACTGTAGCTTTGTAGTATAGTCTGAAGTCTGGGAGCCTGATTCCTCCAGTTCCTTCTTTCGTTCTCAAGATTGCTTTGGCTATTCGGGGTCTTTTGTGTTTCCATACAAATTGCAAAATTTTTTGTTCTAGTTCTGTGAAAAATGCCAGTGGTAGTTTGATAGGGATTGCATTGAATCTATAGATTGCTTTCGGTAGTAGAGTCATTTTCACAATGTTGATTCTTCCAAACCAAGAACATGGTATATCTCTCCATCTATTTGTATCATCTTTAATTTCTTTCATCAGTGTCTTATAATTTTCTGCATACAGATCTTTTGTCTCCTTAGGTAGGTTTATTCCTAGATATTTTATTCTTTTTGTTGCAATGGTAAATGGGAGTGTTTTCTTGATTTCACTTTCAGATTTTTCATCATTAGTATATAGGAATGCCAGAGATTTCTGTGCATTAACTTTGTATCCTGCCACTTTACCAAATTCATTGATTAGCTCTAGTAGTTTTCTGGTAGCATCTTTAGGGTTCTCTATGTATAGGATCATGTCATCTGCAAACAGTGACAGCTTTACTTCTTCTTTTCCAATTTGGATTCCTTTTATTTCCTTTTCTTCTCTGATTGCTGTGGCTAAAACTTCCAAAACTATGTTGAATAAGAGTGGTGAGAGTGGGCAACCTTGTCTTGTTCCTGATCTTAGTGGAAATGCTTTCAGTTTTTCGCCATTGAGGATGATGTTTGCTGTGGGCTTGTCATATATGGCCTTTATTATGTTGAGGAAAGTTCCCTCTATGCCTACTTTCTGCAGGGTTTTTATCATAAATGGGTGTTGAATTTTGTCAAAAGCTTTCTCTGCATCTATTGAGATGATCATATGGTTTTTCTCCTTCAGTTTGTTAATATGGTTTATCACATTGATAGATTTGCGTATATTGAAGAATCCTTGCATTCCTGGAATAAACCCCACTTGATCATGGTGTATGATCCTTTTAATGTGCTGTTGGATTCTATTTGCTAGTATTTTGTTGAGGATTTTTGCATCTATGTTCATCAGTGATATTGGCTTGTAGTTTTCTTTCTTTGTGACATCCTTGTCTGGTTTTGGTATCAAGGTGATGGTGGCCTCGTAGAAGGAGTTTGGGAGTGTTCCTCCCTCTGCTATATTTTGGAAGAGTTTGAGAAGGATAGGTGTTAGCTCTTCTCTAAATGTTTGATAGAATTCGCCTGTGAAGCCATCTGGTCCTGGGCTTTTCTTTGTTGGAAGATTTTTAATCACAGTTTCAATTTCAGTGCTTGTGATTGGTCTGTTCATATTTTCTATTTCTTCCTGATTCAGTCTTGGCAGGTTGTGCATTTCTAAGAATTTGTCCATTTCTTCCAGATTGTCCATTTTATTGGCATAGAGTTGCTTGTAGTAATCTCTCATGATCTCTTTTATTTCTGCAGTGTCAGTTGTTACCTCTCCTTTTTCATTTCTAATTCTATTGATTTGAGTCTTCTCCCTTTTTTTCTTGATGAGTCTGGCTAGTGGTTTATCTATTTTGTTTATCTTCTCAAAGAACCAGCTTTTAGTTTTATTGATCTTTGCTATTGTTTCCTTCATTTCTTTTTCATTTATTTCTGATCTGATTTTTATGATTTCTTTCCTTCTGCTAGCTTTGGGGTTTTTTTGTTCTTCTTTCTCTAATTGCTTGAGGTGCAAGGTTAGGTTGTTTATTCGAGATGTTTCCTGCTTCTTAAGGTGGGCTTGTATTGCTATAAACTTCCCCCTTAGAACTGCTTTTGCTGCATCCCACAGGTTTTGGGTCGTTGTGTCTCCATTGTCATTTGTTTCTAGGTATTTTTTGATTTCCTCTTTGATTTCTTCAGTGATCACTTCATTATTAAGTAGTGTATTGTTTAGCCTCCATGTGTTTGTATTTTTTACAGATCTTTTCCTGTAATTGATATCTAGTCTCATGGCGTTGTGGTCAGAAAAGATACTTGATACAATTTCAATTTTCTTAAATTTACCAAGGCTTGATTTGTGACCCAAGATATGATCTATCCTGGAGAATGTTCCATGAGCACTTGAGAAAAATGTGTATTCTGTTGTTTTTGGATGGAATGTCCTATAAATATCAATTAACTCCATCTCGTTTAATGTATCATTTAAAGCTTGTGTTTCCTTATTTATTTTCATTTTGGATGATCTGTCCATTGGTGAAAGTGGGGTGTTAAAGTCCCCTACTATGAATGTGTTACTGTCGATTTCCCCTTTTATGGTTGTCAGTATTTGCCTTATGTATTGAGGTGCACCTATGTTGGGTGCATAAATATTTACAATTGTTATATCTTCCTCTTGGATCGATCCCTTGATCATTATGTAGTGTCCTTCTTTGTCTCTTCTAATAGTCTTTGTTTTAAAGTCTATTTTGTCTGATATGAGAATTGCTACTCCAGCTTTCTTTTGGTTTCCATTTGCATGAAATACCTTTTTCCATCCCCTTACTTTCAGTCTGTATGTGTCTCTAGGTCTGAAGTGGGTCTCTTGTAGACAGCAAATATATGGGTCTTGTTTTTGTATCTATTCAGCCAATCTGTGTCTTTTGGTGGGAGCATTTAGTCCATTTACATTTAAGGTAATTATCGATATGTGTGTTCCTATTCCCATTTTCTTAATTGTTTTGGGTTCGTTATTGTAGGTCCTTTCCTTCTTTTGTGTTTCTTGCCTAGAGAAGTTCCTTTAGCAGTTGTTGTAGAGCTGGTTTGGTGGTGCTGAACTCTCTCAGCTTTTGCTTGTCTGTAAAGGTTTTAATTTCTCCATCAAATCTGAATGAGATCCTTGCTGGGTAGAGTAATCTTGGTTGCAGGTTTTTCTCCTTCAACACTTTCAATATGTCCTGCCACTCCCTTCTGTCTTGCAGAGTTTCTGCTGAAAGATCAGCTGTTAACCTTATGGGGATTCCCTTGTGTGTTATTTGTTGTTTTTCCCTTGCTGCTTTTAATGTTTTCTTTGTATTTAATTTTTGACAATTTGATTAATATGTGTCTTGGCGTATTTCTCCTTGGATTTATCCTGTATGGGACTCTCTGTGCTTCCTGTACTTGATTAATGATTTCTTTTCCCATATTAGGGAAGTTTTCAACTATAATCTCTTCAAATATTTTCTCAGTCCCTTTCTTTTTCTCTTCTTCTTCTGGAACCCCTATAATTCGAATGTTGGTGCGTTTAATGTTGTCCCAGAGGTCTCTGAGACTGTCCTCAGTTCTTTTCATTCTTTTTTCTTTATTCTGCTCTGCAGTAGTTATTTCCACTATTTTATCTTCCAGGTCACTTATCCGTTCTTCTGCCTCAGTTATTCTGCTATTGATCCCATCTAGAGTACTTTTAATTTCATTTATTGTGTTGTTCATCGTTGCTTGCTTCATCTTTAGTTCTTCTAGGTCCTTGTTAACTGATTCTTGCAATTTGTCCATTCTATTGTCCATTCTATCTCCAAGAGTTCGGATCAACCTTACTATCATTATTCTGAATTCTTTTTCAGGTAGACTGCCTATTTCCTCTTCATTTGTTAGGTCTGGTGGGTTTTTATCTTGCTCCTTCATCTGCTGTGTGTTTTTCTGTCTTTTCATTTTGCTTATCTTACTGTGTTTGGGGTCTCCTTTTTTGCAGGCTGAAGGTTCGTAGTTCCTGTTGTTTTTTGTGTCTGTCCCCAGTGGCTAAGGTTGGTTCAGTGGGTTGTGTAGGCTTCCTGGTGGAGGGTACTAGTGCCTGGTGTTCTGGTGTATGAGCCTGGATCTTGTCTTTCTGGTGGGCAGGTCCACGTCTGGTGGTGTGTTTTGGGGTGTCTGTAGACTTACTATGATTTTGGGCAGCCTCTCTGCTAATGGGTGGGGTTGTGTTCCTGTCTTGCTAGTTGTTTGGCATAGGATGTCCAGCACTGTAGCTTGCTGGTCGTTGAGTGAAGCTGGGTGCTGGCATTGAGATGGAGATCTCTCGGAGATTTTTGCTGTTTGATATTATGTGCAGCTGGGAGGCCTCTTGTGGACCAGTGTCCTGAAGTTGGCTCTCCCACCTCAGAGGCACAGCACTGAGTCCTGGCTGCAGCACCAAGAGCCTTTCATCCACAGGGCTCCTTAATTTGGGATGATTCGTTGTCTATTCAGGTATTCCACAGATGCAGGGTATATCAAGTTGATTGTGGAGCTTTAATCCGCTGCTTCTGAGGCTGCTGGGAGAGATTTCCCTTTCTCTTCTTTGTTCTGACAGTTCCCAGGGGCTCAGCTTTGGATTTGGCCCCACCTGTGCGTGTAGGTCGCCGGAGGGTGTCTGTTCTTTGCTCAGACAGGACGAGGTTAAAGGAGCCGCTGATTCGGAGGCTCTGGCTCACCCAGGCCGGGGGGTAGGGAGGGTCACGGAGTGCGGGGCGTGCCTGCAGCGGCAGAGGCCGGCATGACGCTGCAGCCTGAGGCGCTCCGTGCGCTCTCCCGGGGAGCCGTCCCTGGATCCCGGGACCCTGGCAGTGGTGGGCTGCACAGGCTCCCCAGAAGGGCGTGTGGCTAGTGACCTGTGTTTGCACACAGGCCTCCTGGTGGCGGCAGCAGTGGCCTTAGCGTCCCATGTCCGTCTCTGGGCTCCGCACTCTTAGCCGCGGCTCGCGCCCGTCCCTGGAGCTCTCTCAAGCAGCGTTCTTAATCCCCTCTCCTCGTGCACCAGGAAACAAAGAGGGACGTAAAAGTCTCTTGCCTCTTCGGCAGGTCCAGACCCCTCCCCGGACTCTCTCCCGGCCAGCCGCGGCGCACCAACGTGCACCCTGCAGGCTGTGTTCATGCCGCCAACCTCAGTCCTCTCCCGGCACTCCGACAAAAGCCGGAGCCTCAGCTCCCAGTCCCGCCCGCCCCGGCGGGCGAGCAGACAAGCCTCTCGGCTGGTGAGTGCCGGTCGGCCCGATCCTCAGCGCTGGAATCTGTCCGCTTTGCCCTCCGCACCCCTGTTGCTGTGCTCTCCTCCGCGGCTCCCAAGCTCCCCCACTCCGCCTCCCGAAGTCTCCACCCGCGAAGGGGCTTCCTAGTGTGTGGACACTTTTCCTCCTTCACAGCTCTCTCCCGCTGGTGCAGGACCCGTCCTTATCCTTTTGTCTCTGTTTAGTTTTTTCTTTTGCCCTAACCAGGTACGTGGGGGGTTCCTTGTCTTTTGGGAGGTCTGAGGTCTTCTGCCAGCGTTCAGTAGGTGTTCTGTAGGAGTTGTTCCACGCGTAGATGTATTTCTGGTGTATCTGTGGAGAGGAAGGTGATCTCCGTGTCTTACTCTTCTGCCATCTTCCCGGAAGTCTCTAAAAGTCGATTGTCAGTTTTTAATTTTAATAAATTCTAATTTGTTATTTTCCCCTTTATAGTTAGTCTTTTTATCTGTAGCAAAACTAATTTTTTAATTTTAAACCACAGATGTTTCCTTTTCTTCAATAAATTTAATTATTAAGCTTTAAATTTAATTTAGCTATCTAAACAAAATCAAATTGTTGTATCACAGTGAGAATTTTTTTCAATTCTGGCTAGAAAATTACCTTTATTCAGAAAATGTTGTATTCAGCTTTCTTTTCATTTGCTTCTATCTCTATTGATTCACAGAGGTAAACATCACTTATTCCATGGCCCTGACTTTTCCCTGAAGTCTCATGGTCATTCTCACCAACTCTTTTTTTGCCTTCTGAAATCTTTAGCAACCCCATTGTATCATAAAAGCAAAAGCTTTCCTTGGGCTTTTTCCTCAGAGGATTCATTATTCCCACACTTTATTTTATTTTATTTTAATATCATCCTTGATCTTTTTTTAAAAAATTTATTTTTGGCTGTGTTGGGTCTTGGTTGCTGCACATGCGCTTTCTCTAGTTGTGGCAAGCGGGGGCTACTCCTCATTGCAGTGTGCGGGCTTCTCACTGTGGTGGCTTCTCCCATTGTGGAGCACAGGCACTAGGTGCGCGGGCTTCAGTAGTTGTGGCTCTCAGGCTCCGTAGTTGTGGCTTGTGGGCTCTACAGCACAGGCTCACCAGCTGTGGCACACGGACTTAGTTGCTCTGTGGCATGTGGGATCTTCCTGGACCAGGGCTTGAATCCATATCCCCTGCATTGCCAGGCGGACTCTTAACCACTGCCCCACCAGGGAAGCCCTATTCCCACATTTTAAATGGGAGATTGCAACATGTTAAGAGAAGATTCCACAAAGGTCTCACATTTTTTCACATCTTGTATCAGCCTCTGCTTGCACACTGTGGTCAAGGATTTTTGTACAACACACTGATGGAAGACGCCAATTGTTTCTCTCATTGGAGCAAAGGAGAGATTAATTACCTGACAAATAAAATAAAGTCAGTGTCTTGCTCTGTTCAAATACTGGACAGAATTACTTGCATCCTAATTTAAAAGCTTCGGGTGACTGAAACTTAAGATTTCTAAGATTTAATCCTACCTACTCCATGCACAGCATCCAACTGGACTATTTTACATCACCCTGTGGGATTGTGTGTACAGAGGAATAGATAAAAACATAAAACTATTGTTGTCAGTTTGTGTCATAAAAATAATTTTTGTCTCATACTAAGGCATCTAAAATATTTTTTCTAAAATCTATAAAACTGTCAGGCTAAAATAGTGGAATTTCAAATGTGGAAAAATCTAAGACCCTTCAAATTTCTTCCCAGTTTTGGTGATTGACAGGGTGCTGTTGAGAGATATGACTTTTCTAAACAAAATAGATAAGGCTTCTTCATAAACTGGACTGGGAAATACGAAAATTTTCCCTGGAAAAAGGTAGAAATTCTCTAGGCCAAGTAATGGGTAACATGGGGGTAAGGGTCCTCTGTTGTTGTACATGTTAATGCAGATGATGTCAGAGGTGAGGATAAAACAGCCTAAATATACTTATTTTTGTTGTTGTTGTACTACTAGTAAAAAGAGTAAGAGTCAAATAGTCACCATGGTCGATATAGCAAATAGGCTGCTTGAAACTACACAGAAGTGTACTTGCTTGTATTTTCTGTGCAGTTACTCTCTTTCTTAGTGTGCCCTTGTATCTCCATCAACTTATACATCAACTCCAGCAGCATTAAGCAGAAATCCAAGTCTGTTCTTTGGAATTATGAGGAAGAGAAGAATTGAACTATTTATAGCATGTTTTATACAGGTATACATGTCAGCATCCTCTTCTATGTCATGCCATGCGTGGAGGGTCAGTAGGTTCAGAGGAGTCTGGAAGCACCAAAGTCTGTGGGGTTAATCATGGCTGCATTCGTGGGCATAAAAAAGAAGTCCCTTATCCTTGTCACTATCTAGATGCCTGTAGCTCCAAAGAGAAGAAGGCAGTAGAGATCTCAGAAGAGCCAACATTAAAAGAAATGTCCTCATTACTCTAGGCAACCTCTCATGATAGCCTCCCATAGCTCCTTGAATCCCCACATACTTGCACAGGGGATAGTGTAATATCACTAGAGCATGTTACTCCTTCAGATTAACATTATTATTGTTGAAAAAATAAAACAGGTTCAAGTTATTGATAGGGTTTGAAAAGGGTTCATAGTGGGTGGGAAAATACTTTAACAATGTAGACAGAAATCTTTGGATAGATTCATCATCTTGTGATTTTGTTTTTGTTTTATTTTTTGCTGCTTCAGAATCTATAGTAGATTGGTGTGTTACACGATGTACTCCCCCATCTTAAAAGTTTAGATGGAGCACTTAGGAAGAAGTTTGTTAGTGAGGCAAACTTCCTGGTCCTTGGTCAGCAGTGAGTGCAAAAGGATTTAGCCCAAGTGCTTTCATCCTTTGATGTACAAAGTTTTCACTATATGAATGATGCTTTGTTTGTTGGCAGTTGAGGAGCCTTGGTCTCAATATCCCTGTTTAAAAAGTGTTATCACTGTCTGCCAGAAAGAATATCTGACAAAATAGGAAAAATCTGAGAGTTATTCTTAACAATTAAGGGTTTTGGGGATTTTATAATAAATATAAATTTGCAAAACCTTTAACATGAAAGGAAAAATCAATTAACTGTGGTCCCTGCTACGCTGTAAATATTTGGTCCCTCTAATTTTCAGAATTTGAAACCCAGCTCCCATGTTGATGGTATTAATGGGTGTGGATTTGGGGAAGTGATTAGGTCATGAGGCCAGAGACCTCAAACATGGGATTAGTGACATCATAAATGTAGCCCAAAGGAGCTCTATTTCCCATTCCATCATTTCATTGAACAGCAAGACCCACTTTATGAACCAGAAATTGGCCCCTCACCAGATACTGAGTCAGTTGGTAATTTGTTCTTGAACTTTTCAGCCTCAGCCACTATGAGAAAAAAATATTCTGTTGTTTATGAACTACCAAGTTTCTGATATTTTTTTTAGCAGCCAAAGAGCTGACTGAAGATAAATATCTCTGAGCTTGAAGACATATCAAGAGAAAACTTCAAATCTCAAAAGAAAAGAGAAAATGGGCTGGAAAGAAATTAACAGAACAGAATAATCAAACAACTAAAAATGCTATGACATATACATAATGGGCATAGCAGAAGGAGAATAAAGATAGAAGAGAAGATAGAAAAGACTTTTTAAAAATGACTGAGAATTTCCCCAAGTAAATGTCTGACACCAAAATCACAACATCCAAACTCAGACAAAAATATGAATAGTAAACAAAGCTACCGACCGATATCACTCAGGAACATAGATTCAAAAATCCTCAACAAAATATTAACAAATCAAATCCAACAATGTTTTGAGAGAACTGTATATCATGACTGAGAGGGATTAATATCAGGTATGAAAGGCTGGTTCAACATTCTAAAATCAAGTAATTATATCCGTCATATCAACACCCTGAAGAAGAAAATTATCAATAGATTCAGAAGACCTTTGAAAAAATCCAACACCTAAACTTCATAAAAAACTATCCGTAAAATAGAAATAAAATGGAGCTTTCTTAAGTAAATAAAAATTCAAAAAACTTTTATCTCACATCATGCTTAATGGTAAAACAAACAAATCCTCAAGCTTTCTCACTGAGTTAAGATAAAAAGCAAGAATGACCCCTTTCATCACTCCTTTTCAGTATTTTACTTAAAGTCCTTGCTAACATGATAAGGCAAGAAAAGAAATAAAGTATATTAAGATTGGGTAGAAAAAACAAAGCAGCCCAATTAAAAAGTGGACCAACAAACTTTACAGACACCTCACCAAAGAAAATAGACATTTTGCATATAAGTATATGGGAGAATAATCCATGCTGTCATTAAAATGAAAATTAAAAATACAATATTATACTAATACATAACTCTTAGAATGGCCAAAATGTGGAACAATGACAAGAACACATGTTGTAGAGGATGTGGGGCAATAGGAACTCTCATTTGTAATTGGTGGAAATGAAAAATAATACAGCTATTTTGGTAGGGAGATTAACACTTTCTACGATATTGAACATACTCTTACCATACGATCCAGCATGTGTTCTCATGGACACATACAGGAAAAATTTGAAAATATATGTCCATACAAAAACCTGCATGTGGATATTTATAGCACACTTATTGAATATTGCTAAAACATGAATGAAACCAAGGTGTCCTTCAGTAGATGAATGAAAACATAGAGTATATTCTAAGAATGGAGTAATATTAAGCACCGAATAAGTAAGCTATCAAGCCATAAAAATATATGGAGAATTCTGTTTTTTTTCCTTTGAGGTATAGGTAATTTTTTAAATTTTATTGGAGTATAGTTGATGTACAATGTTCTGTTAGTTTCAGGTGTACAGCAAGTAATTCAGTTATATATACACATTTATAAATATATTCATTCATTTTCATATTCCTTTTTTTAAAAAGATTTATTTATTTATTTTTGGCTGCGTCGGGTCTTAGTTGCAGCACTCAGGATCTTTGTTGAGGCATGTGGAATCTTTCGTTGCAGGGCGTGGGGTTCTCTTCTAGATGTGGCATGCGGGTTTTCTCTTCTCTAGTTGTGACATGGGCTGCAGCACATGTGGGCTCTGTAGTTTGTGGCACATGGACTCTCTAGTTGAGGTGCACAAGCTCAGTAGTTGTGGAATGCGGGCTTACCTGCCCTGTGGCATGTGGGATCCTAGTTCCCCGACCAGGGATCGAACCCACATTCCCTGCATTGTAAGGTGGATTCTTTACCACTTGACCACCAGGGAAGTCCCATTTTCGTATTCTTTTCTCATACAGATTATCCCAGAGTACTGATTAGAGTTCCATATGCTATACAGTTGATCTTGTTGGTTGTCTATCCTATACCTATCTTATATATAGTAGTGTTTGTATGTTCATCCCAAACTCCTGATTTATCCTTAGCAGCCAATTTTTCCCTTTGATAACCGTAGTTTGTTACTGAGACTCTGTTTCCGTTTGGGAAATTAATTCATTTGTATCAATTTTTATATTCTACCTGTAAGTCATATCATATATTTTTCTTTGTCTGACTTACTTCATTTAGTATGATTATGTCTAGGTCCATCTGTGTTGCTGCAAATGGCATTATTTCATTCATTCTATGGCTGAGTAATATTCCATTGCATATATGTACCACATCTTCTTTATCCATTCGTCTGCTGGTGGACATTTTGTTTCCTTCCATTTGTTTGCCATTGTAGTAGTGTTTCACTGAAGGTTGGGGTGCATCTGTGTTTTCTAATTATGGTTTTCTCTGGATATATGCCCAGGAGTGAAACTGCCTTATCATCTGGTAGCTCTCTTTTTATTGTATTGTATTGTATTGTATTGTATTGTGTTGCAGTATAGTATAGTATAGTATTGTATTGTATTGTATTGTGTTGCACTATAGTTAATTTACAGTGCTGGTTACTTTATGCTGTACAACAAAGTGAATCAATTACACAGATACATATATCCACTCCTTTTAGATTCTTTTCCCATATAGGTCATTAAAGATATAGAGTTCCCTGTGCTATACAATTGATCATTATTAGTTATCTATTTTATATATAACAGTGTATATGTCAATCCCAATCTCACAATTTATCCCTCTCCCCTTTCCCACCTGGTAACCATAAGACTATTTTCTACATCTGTAACTCTATTTCTGTTTTGTAAATAAGTTCATTTGTACCTTTTTTTTTAAGATTCCTACTATAAGCGGTATCATATGATGTTTCTCCATAATTTTCAGACTATTTTACTCAGGATGACAATCTCTAGGTCTATCCATTTTGCTCAAAATGGCATTATTTCATTATTTTTATGGCTAAGTAATATCCCATTGTATATATGTATTCATATCTTCTTTATCAATTAATCTATTGGGAAACATTTAGGTTGCTTCCATGTCCTGGCTATTGTAAACAGTGCTGCAATGAACATGGGGGTGAAAGAATTTTCAAATAGAGCTTTTCTCTGAGTATACACCCAGGAGTGGGATTGCTGGATCATATGGTAGCTCTATTTTCAGTTTCTTATGGAAGCTCCATACTGTTTCCATAGTGGCTGTTACCAGTTTACATTCCCACAAATGATGCAGCAGCGTGGAATTTTCTCCACACTTTCTCCAGCACTTCTTTTTGTAGACTTTTTGATAATGGCCATTCTGACTGGGGTGAGGTGATACCTCACTGTAGTTTGGATTTCCTTTTTGCTATTAATTACTAATATTGACAACCTTTTCATATTCTATTGCTTTTAAAACAGTGTAAGTAAAAATCACCTCTTGATATTGGATTCATAAAAGTCAGCCTGGTTCTGAATTCCTCTTCCATTACATACACTAAGATTTTTTTTTATAACTTTTTTTTTTTTTGCAGTACATGGGCCTCTCACTGTTGTGGCCTCTCCTGTTGTGGAGCACAGGCTCCTGATGTACAGGCTCAGTGGCCATGGCTCATGGGCCCAGCCGCTCCGTGACATGTGGGATCTTCCCGGACTGGGGCATGAACCCATGTCCCCTGCATTGACAGGTGGACTCTCAACAACTGCATCACCAGGGAAGCCCGACACTAAGATATTTTTTGAGGGCAGTTGTTACTCATAGTCCCCCAGGCCTTCCAAATATGAAGTGGCCATAAGCACCAAGATTAAAGTTGTTGTTATAGGAATCTGACACAAGACAGCAGAATGTCTTCAAAAACAACACTTTACTGGGAAAACCAAAGCCTTACTGAAAGTCCTGTACCTAGTTTGCAATTTAGAGTGGAATGTGCCTGATGAAACACCCAAGGGCTGTGTCTCATTACTTATTCTCCCTTACCCTACATGTCCCAGATAAATCACAACCCCTGCCAAACTGCCTGTTGAGGGTGCTAATTTCCAGAGGTGGTGCAACTCAAATAAAGGAGGATGGAAGAGAGAACACTACAACAAGGAGATGTGGAGACAAGGTAAATTTTCAAAGCCCTTTCATCCCAGACAGTCCACCAGCTTCAGGTGCCCATGGGTGGGTCTGGCTGTAGGAGGTCCAACATGAACCTGAATATTGTGGTCCCATGCAGAGGGGACCAGACACTACAGGTCCAATGGGGGAGGGTGCATTTCCTGGTATATTCTAGCGCTCCCTCAAACCCATGACAGTCCAGCCTTGGGCCCAAGCATGCTCTGGTCTGGCTCCAGGGATGTGACACCAGCTTGGGTCACCAATAATTAGGGGGATTCAATAACCATATCTTAATCTTTTAATTTCTACATTGTATTGGAGTATAGTTGATTTATAATGTTCTGTTTCATTTTCTTTCTTTCTTTCGGGGTACAGCAAATTGATTCATTTCTATAGAAACTTCTCTATATTTTCTCAGAGTGTTTGCTATATGAGTCATTACAGTGTGTTGAGTAGAGTTCCCTGTGCTATGCATAGGTCCTTGTTGATGAGATATTTTCTATACATAAGGGTTTCTATGCTAATTCGACCACCTAATTTATCCCTCCATTCCTCCTTTCCCTTTTCATAACCATAAGTTTGCTTTCTAAGTCTGTGACTCTGTTTCTCTTTTGTAAATTCATCCATTTTAGTCCATTATTAGATTTCACCTCTAAGTGATATCATATGATAATTGTCTTTCTCTGTCTGATTTATTTCACTTAGCATGATCATCTGTAGGTCCATCCCACTTGCTGCAAATGACATTATTTCATTATTTTATGAATGAGAAGTATTTTGTTGTATATATTTCCCACATCTTTTTAATCTATTCATATAACAATAGACATTTTGGTTGCTTCCAAGTCATGCCTATTGTAAGTAGTTCTGCAGTGAACACTGCATGTGTCTTTTCAAATTATGTTTTAACCTGGGTATGCGACCAAGAGTGGAACCACCAAATGGTCTGCCAGCTCTATTTTGAGATTTTGTAGGAAACTCCACACTGTTCTCCATAGTGGCTGTATGCATTTACATTTCCACCCACAGTGTAGCAGTGTTCCCTTTTCTCCATGCCTTCTCCAGCACTTCTTGTTAGGAGGCTTTGTGTTAACGGCCATTCTGACTGGTGCGAGGTGACACCTCATGGTCATTTTGATTTGCATTTCCCTGATAATTAGCCACGTTGAGCATCTTTTCATGTGCTTCTGTTTTTCAATAGTGTGAGTAAAATTTATCTCTTTAAATCGGGTTCTTGGAAGCCTGAGCCTGATTTGAAGTTGGTCTCTATTACCTGTCCCAAGACACTTTTTGAGGGCAGGTGGCATGTGCAGCCCCACAGGCCTTGTGACTATGCAGTGCCAATAAGCACCGGTTTTCTAGCGGTTGTTCCGGGAATCGGCCACAAGGCGGCAGGATTTCTTCATACCCCACTCTGGTTACTAAGGGAACCTGAGCCTTAGGGAAAGTCCTCTTCCTGTGTTATCAGCGTGGAATGTGCCTGACCAAACACCCAAGAGCTTCTGTCTTCTTACTTCTTCTTCCTTATCCTTCTTCTCATGGACTAATATGAACGTCTAAAAACCATCTATTGAAGTGCTGTCTTCCAGAGGTGGGGTGACTCTAAGGAAGGAGGCTGGGAGTGGGAACCCCACCTCGAGATGTTGTGGAGACTAGGTGACTTTAAATCTCTTCTATCCCAGAGGCTCCACCGTCCTTTTGGGTGCCCAGGGTTTGCTTTAACTGTACGAGGGACTGCCTGGCCCTGGAGTACATTTTCCCAGTGCAGACAGGACCAGACACTGCAGGTCTAAGGAGAGTGCTTTCTGGTTCATATGTCCCAGGTCCCTCCATCCCATGACATTCCCACCTTGGGAACCATGCCTGCTCTGGTTCCACGGTGTGACACCAGCAGTTGGAATATCAGACTCATCACTGAATTACAGACTTAAGATCCTAATTTTTGAATATTATAATTGCTTGTAACAAACTAACAACCTTTATCAGTGAGAATAATATTAAAACACTTTAGTACCTATTAGAGATTGGTGTGGAATGTCACACATCTAGCCTCTCTCCACAACCTCACCTCAATTTTTAGCAATATGACATCTTCCCGTGTGGTTATGGCACCCCAGAAAAATTGATTTTGTACCCAGACCCTGAAGGACTCTCAGAGTGAAGTTTTAAAAATACTCATTTGTGCACCTAAATTCCTAATCACATTTTAAAAAACCTAAGGGGATAAATGGACAGTACAACAGTGCAACACTAACAGGGGATTTTAATTGTCCACTTCCTTCAATGGGCAAATCATTCAGACAAAAATATCAATAAGAAAACTCTTCAAAAGAATGACACATTAGACCATACAGACTTAACAGACTGATATCAAATACTCCATTCTAATGCAGAATACATCCCTAAATGCACATGGGATATTCTCTATTATAGATCACATACTGGACCATGAAACAACTCATTAAATGTAAGAAAACTGGAAACATATCAAACATCTCTTCTCACCAAAATGCCATGAGAATAGAAATCAACTATAAAACTACAAAAAACAGAAAACATATTGAGGCTAAATAATAAACAACCAATGGATCACTGAAAAAGTCAAGAAGATATTTTAAATTGCAGACAAAGGAAAATGAAATCATGATGATCCAAAATACACGGGATACAGCAAAAGGGTTATAAAAGGGAAGTTTATACCATTACAATTCTACCTCAAGGAATAAGAAAAGTAAACAACCTAGCCTTACACCTAAAGTAACTGAGAAAACAAGGACAAACAAATCTCAAGTTAGTAGAAGAAAATAATCCTCAAGATCACATCAAAAATACACCAAATAGAGAACTTCTGCTGCCAGTGACCTTGTCCCCCTGGTGAGTCACAGCCACTCCCCACCTCTGCAGGAGACCCTCCAACACTAGCAGAGGGAAGACAGCAGAAGCATGAAGAACTACAATCCTGCAGCGTGTGGAACAAAAACCAAATTCACAGAAAGATAGACAAGATGAAAAGGCAGAGAGCTATGTACCAGATAAAACCCCAGAAAAACAACTGAATGAAGTGGAGATAGGCAACCTTCCAGAAAAAGAATTCAGAATAATGATAGTGAAGATGCTCCAGGACCTCGGGAAAAGAATGGAGGCAAAGATCAAGAAGATGCAAGAAATGTTTAACAAAGACCTAGAAGAATTAAAGAACAAACAGAGATGAACAATAAAATAACTGAAATGAAAACTACACTAGAAGGAATCAATAGCAGAATAACTGAGGCAGAAGAAGGGATAAGTGACTTGGAAAACAGGATGGTGGAATTCACTGATGTGGAACAGAATAAAGAAAAAAGAATGAAAAGAAATGAAGACAGCCAAAGAGACCTCTGGGACAGCATTAAATGCAAAAACATTTGCATTATAGGGGTCCCTGAAGGAGAAGAGAGAGCAAAAGGACCAGAGAAAATATTTGAAGAGATTATAGTCGAAAACTTCCCTAACATGGGAAAGGAAATAGCCACCCAAGTCCAGGAAGTGCAGAGAGTCCATACAGGATAAACCCAAGGAGAAACATGCCGAGACACATAGTAATCAAATTGGCAAAAATTAAAGATAAAAGTTATTAAAAGCAGCAAGGGAAAAACAACAAATAACTTACAAGGGAACTCTCATAAGGTTAACAGCTGATGTCTCAGCAGAAACTCTACAAGCCAGAAGGGAGTGGCATGATATACTTAAAGTGATGAAAGGGAAGAACCTACAACCAAGATTACTCTACCTGGCAAGGATCTCATTCATATTCGATGGAGAAATCAAAAGTTTTACAGACAAGCAAAAGCTAAGAGAATTCAGCGTCACAAAACCAGCTCTACAACAAATGCTAAACGAACTTCTCTAAGTGGGAAACATGGTCATAGGAACATACATATCGATAATTACCCTAAAGGTGAATGGATTAAATGCTCCAACTAAAAGAAACAGGCTTGCTGAATGGATACAAGAACAAGACCCATATACATGCTGTCTACAAGAGACCCACTTCAGACCTAGGGACACATTCAGACTGAAAGTGAGGAGATGAAAAAAGATAATCCATGCAAATGGAAATAAAAAAAAAGCTGGAGTAGCAATACTCATATCAGATAAAATAAACTTTAAAATAAAGAATGTTACAAGAGACAAGGAAGTACACTGCATAATGATCAAGGGATGAATCCAAGAAGAAGATATAACAATTATATATGCACCCAACATAGGAGCACCTCAGTACATAAGGCAGCTGCTAACAGCTATAAAAGAGGAAATCAACAGTAACACAATAATAGTGGGGAACTTTAACACCTCACTTACACCAACGGACAGATCATCAAAAATAAAAATAAGGAAACAGAAACTTTAAATGACACAATAGACCAGATAGATTTAATTGATATTTATAGGGCATTCCACCCAAAAACAGCAGATTACACTTTTTTCTCAAGTGCACTCAGAACATTCTCCAGGATAGATAATATTTTGGGTCACAAATCAAGCTTCAGTAAATTTAAGAAAATTGAAATCATATCAAGCATCTTTTCTGACCACAATGCTATGAGATTAGAAACCAATTAGAGGGGGAAAAAAACGTAAAAAACACAAACACATGGAGGCTAAAGAATACATTATTAAATAACCAAGAGATCACTGAAGAAATCAAAGAGGAAATCAAAAATAGAGAAAAATGACAATGAAAACATGAAAATCCCAAACCTATGGGCTGTGGCAAAAGCAGTTCTAAGAGGGAAGTTTATAACAATACCAGCCTACCTCAAGAAACAAGAAAAATCTCAAATAAACAATCTAACCTTACAACTAAAGGAACTAGAGAAAGAAGAACAAACAAAACCCAAAGTTAGCAGAAGGAAAGAAATCATAAAGATCAGAGCAGAAGTAAATGAAATAGAAACTAAGAAAACAATAGCAAACATCAATAAAACTAAAAGCTGGTTCTTTTTTTTTTTTTTCTTTTTTTTTTTTTTTTTTGTGGTACTAGGGCCTCTCACTGTTGTGGCCTCTCCCGTTGCGGAGCACAGGCTCCGGACGCACAGGCTCAGCGGCCATGGCTCATGGGCCCAGCCGCACGGCATGTGGGATCCTCCCGGACCGGGACACGAACCCGTGTCCCCTGCATCGGCAGGCGGACTCCCAACCACTGCACCACCAGGGAAGCCCTAAAAGCTGGTTCTTTGAGAAGATAAACAAAATTGATAAACCATTAGCCAGACTCAACAAGAAAAAGAGAGAGAGGACTCAAATCAATAAAATTAGAAACGAAAAAGGAGAAGTTACAACAGAGGCTGCAGAAATACAAAGCATCCTAAGAGACTACTACAAGCAACTGTATGCCAATAAAATGGACAACCTGGAAGAAATAGACAAATTCTTAGAAAGGTATAACCTTCCAAGACTGACCCAGGGAGAAATAGAAAATATGAACAAACGAATCAAAAGCAATGAAATTGAAACTGTGATTAAAAATCTTCCAACAAATAAAAGTTCAGGACCAGATGGCTTCACAGGTGTATTATATCAAACATTTAGAGAAGAGCTAACACTCATCCTTCTCAAACTATTCCAAAAAATTGCAGAGGAAGGAATACTCCCAAACTCATTCTAAGAGGCCACCATCACCCTGATATGAAAACCAGACAAAGATACTACAAAAAAAGAAAACTACACACCAATATCACTGATGAATATAGATGCAAAAATCCTCAACAAAATACTAGCAAACAGAATCCAACAAGACATGAAAAGGATCATACACCATGACCAAGTGGGATTTATCCCAGGGATGCAAGGATTCTTCAATATATGCAAATCAATCAATGTGATACACCATATTAACAAATTGAAGAATAAGAACCATATGATCATCTCAATAGATGCAGACAAAGCTTTTGACAAAATTCAACACTGAGTTATGATAAAAACTCTGCAGAAAGTGGGCATAGAGGGAACCTACCTCAACATAACAAAGGCCATATATGACAAACCCACAGCAAACATCATTCTCAATGGTGAAAAACTGAAAGCATTTCCTCTAAGATCAGGAACAAGACAAGGATGTCCACTTTCACCACTATTATTCAACATAGTTTTGGAAGTCCTAACCACAGCAATCAGAGAAGAAGAAGAAAGAAAATGCATACAAATTGGAAAAGAAGAAGTAAAACTGTCACTGTTTGCAGATGACATGATACTATACATAGAGAATCCTAAAGATGCCACCAGAAAACTACTAGAGCTAATCAATGAATTTGGTAAAGCTGCAGAATACAAAATTAATGCACAGAAATCTCTTGCATTCCTATACACTAATGATGAAAAATCCGAAAGAGAAATTAAGGAAACACTCCCATTTATCATTGTAATAAAAAGAATAAAATACCCAGGAATAAACCTACCTAGGGGGACAAAAGACCTGTAGGCAGAAAACTATAAGACACTGATGAAAGAAATTAAAGATGATACTAACAGATGGAGAGATATACCATGTTCTTGGATTGGAAGAATCAATATTGTGAAAATGACTATACTACCCAAAGCAATCTACAGATTCAATGCAATCCATATTAAATTACCAATGGCCTTTGTTATGGAATGAAAAATCTTAGAATTTGTATCGAGACACAAAAGACCCCGAATAGCCAAAGCGGTCTTGAGGGGAAAAAAACGGAGCTGGAAGAATCAGACTCTCTGACTTCAGACTACACTATAAAGCTACAGTAATCAAGACAATATGGTACTGTCACAAAAACAGAAACATAGATCAGTGAAACAAGATAGAAAGTCCAGAGATAAAACCCATGCACCTATGGTCAACTAATCTATGACAAAGGAGGTAAGGACATACAATGGAGAAAAGATCTCTTCAATAAGTGGTGCTGGGAAAACTGGACAGATAGATGTAAAAGAATGAAATTAGAACACTCCCTAACACCATACTCAAAAATAAACTCAAAATGGATTAGAGACCTAAATGTAAGACTGGACACTAAAACACTCTTAGAGGAAAACATAGGAAGAACACTCTTTGACATAAATCACAGCAAGATCCTTTTTGATCCACCTCCTAGAGTAATGGAAATAAAAACAAAAATAAGCAAATGGGACCTAATGAAACTTAAAAGCTTTTGCATAGCAAAGGAAACCATAAACAAGACGAAAAGACAACCCTCAGAATGGGAGAAAATATTTGCAAACAAATCAACGGACAAAGGATTAATCTCCAAAATATACAAGCAGCTCATGAAGCTCAATATCAAAAAAGCAAACAACCCAATCGAAAAACTGGGCAGACGACCTAAACAGACACTTCTCCAAAGAAGATATACAGATTGCCAACAAACACATGAAAGGATGCTCAACATCACTAATCATTAGAGAAATGCAAATCCAAACTACAATGAGGTATCACCTCACACCAGTCGGAATAGCCATCATCAAAAAAATCTACAAACAGTAAATGCTGGAGAGGGTGTGGAGAAAAGGGAACACACTTGCACTGTTGGTGGGAATGTAAATTGATACAGCCACTATGGAGAACAGTAAGGAGGTTCCTTAAAAAACTAAAAATAGTACTACCATATGACCCAGCAATCCGACTACTGGGCATATACCCGGAGAAAACCATAATTCAAAGTCATGTACCACAGTGTTCATTGCAGCACAATTTACAATAGCCAGGACATGGAAGCAACCTAAGTGTCCATTGACAGATGAATGGATAAAGAAGATGTGGCACATACATACAATGGAATATTACTCAGCCATAAAAAGAAACGAAATTGAGTTTTTTGTAGTGAGGTAGATAGACCCAGAGTCTGTCATACAGAGTGAAGTAAGTCAGAAAGAGAAAAACAAATACTGTATGCTAACACATATATATGGAATCTAAAAAAAAAAAAGGTTCTGAAGGACCTAGGGGCAGGACAGGACAGGACAGGAATGAAGATGCAGATATAGAGAATGGACTTCAGGATATGGGGAAGGGGAAGGGTCAGCTGTGACAAAGTGAGAGAGTGGCATGGACATGTATACACTACCAAAGGTGAAATAGATATCTAGTGGGAAGCAGCCGCATAGCACAGGGAGATCAGCTCGGTGCTTTGTGACCACCTAGAGGGGTGGGATAGGGAGGGTGGGAGGGAGATGCAAGAGGGTGGGGATATGGGGATATATGTATACATATAGCTGATTCACTTTGTTATACAGCAGAAACTAACACACCATTGTAAAGCAATTATACTCCAATAAAGATGTCCAAAAAAATAAGAAATAAAAGATAAGGGAGGAGAAATAAGAAATAAAAGATAAGGGAGGAGAAACTCACGTAAGAAATAAGAAATAAAAGATAAGGGAGGAGAAACTCACGTAAACTCCATGAAAGAACTTTGTAAGTGCACAGTTTTTCCCAGGCCCCCATAAGCAATGGAAGAAGATGCAGAACATACAGACTTTCACTCGCCATGGGGAAGACTTTTGCTCTCACTGTGATTGCCATGGAAGATCACTGGAGCAGAGGGAAAATCCTTAGAGAATTTAGAAGCATGATTCGAGTGGAGCAGGAGATGCATCTCTGGGACAGCAATAACCTAGGCTTCTCAAAATAATTTCCACCGAAGCAAAGTTTCCCAAACAATATTTATTTTTTTGGCGGTACGTGGGCCTCTCACTGTTGTGGCCTCTCCCATTGCAGAGCACAGGCTCTGGACGTGCAGGCTCAGCAGCCATGGTTCACGGGCCCAGCCACTCCGTGGCATGTGGGATCTTCCCAGACTGGTGCACGAACCCGTGTCCCCTGCATCGGCAGGCTGACCCTCAACCACTGCACCATGAGGGAAGCCCCCAAACAATATTTTAAAGCCTAGATACCTCCTTCACATGTGGACATCACACCTACACTATGTGCTTTATTCATTCCCACCTACCTGGGTGTATGACTGTTGTCTCCTTTTCTTCACGTCCCAGGGCTCATTCCTTTGCTCATAAAAGGTGACCAGATTCAGCTTAGAGACAGCAAGACCTGTTTATTAAAAAAAAGGGACATGACTCATCCTGGGGATTCTACAATTTCCAATCCAGTACTGTGTTCAGTAGAGAAGAGAGGACACTATATGTTATAGAAAATCACTTCGCCAAATAGTATTTCCTGACAGCCACTTTAAAAGACTTAGGAAGTATTTTTATTTTTTTAAAAATATTTATTTATTTATGGCTGTGTTGGGTCTTCATTTCTGTGTGAGGACTTTCTCCATTTGTGGCAAGTGGGGACCACTCTTCTTCGTGGTGTGCGGGTCTCTCACTGTTGCGGCCTCTCTTGTTGCGGAGCAGAGGCTCCAGATGCGCAGGCTCAGTAGTTGTGGCTCATGGGCCTAGTTGCTTTGCGGCATGTGGGATCTTCCCAGACCAGGCTCGAACCTGTGTCCCCTGCACTGGCAGGCAGATTCTCAACCACTGCGCCACCAGGGAAGTCCAGGAAGTATATTTAAATTGCAGATCCTAAAATCTACTTCCAAATACTCAGTCTATTCAAAATAAGGAATATATATTTGATTTTAAGATGTGGGCAACAATATTTTTCCTCATTTTATGGATATCTAGAATTATCACTGATCTAGAGTGACAGATGCAGATCAGCTCAAAACTGAGGAGATGAAACATATTGAATATTTTCTTTGCAGCAACAAACCCATTTGCTTGACATGATTTCATTTCTCATTTTTGCTGATTATATTATAGCACTTTAAAATACTTGAACATATACTATAGGACTCTTGTTTTCTTTTCCTGAAGATACAAAAATTAATAAACGAGAGTAACTGTGACATGATGGTGGAGTAAAAAGGAAATTTACAGAATATTTACTAACAAAAGTGTGAACAAAAGTGAGAATGATAATTTTCCAAAGGAATCTACATGTAAAGGGAAATGAACTAGACGAGGAGTTTTCAGATTAAATGTGATGGTTTATGCAGGTCTCCCAGTAAATACACCCAAGGCCCTATTAATGATAATTGTAAAATTACTAGCTTCTCAGTTGAGGAACCTGGCAGACAGCCCCTGAATCAAGTGAACAAAATTGACATCAGCTGTACTGGGACAAACTGATACCACCTGCCCCATGCACACAGGACTCATCATCATTCTTGTGATAGTTTTGCAAAAAAAAAAAAAACCCAAAAAATATTAACCAGGAGATCAGGGTTCAGCACATTTAAAGCCACATATACCATTCACATCCTGTACTCTTGTGTATTTTAAATAGTAACCCTTTCCTTGATGCAATTGAGAGATCTGTTTATTTTCAGAATTTTGAGTTACTCTGGACCATATAGCAATCTGCATTATTGGTGTGTTTTCATAATCCTAGTCTACATAGACTGATGCTGCATCCAGACAGGACATAAATAGTACATAGTCTCCTTCTTCACTGATATCCCAGGACCCAATCTCATATTCAGTGGGAATCTGTGTATCAACACATCCCCAAGTTGATCTGACAAAAAGGGAACATTTTCAACATCTGCACATCACTAATTGATGGCAGGAATTCTTTATGCTGTAAAGGGAGCCTGGATGGAGAAAATGGAAAGAAGCAATGGGATATGAGAGAGGAATATCCAAAAGCTCTACCCTAGGCTACCAGTAGGAAAAACAGAAAAGTACTGAAAACAAATTTGTCAGGCAGGACCACCAGAGGTACAGAAGTAAATGTTTACAAATTCTAAATACCTGGGATTTCAACAAGAAAATGGAACACAGCCTCTGACCTGGGTCATAATATTTCCCTGAGAACCTGCATTTCTCCTGCTTCCTCATTCATTTCTAGCTGTCTTAGGCGATTTTATGTAGAGAAATCACATCTGTACATCTTTAAAGGCAACAGCACAGTGCCTTCACCTACTACCCCCGCATTCAGAGACAGAACTTTGACATGCAGAAAGACAGTGTTCCCCATCCTTTGTCACATGACAGATTCAGAAAAAAAAAAGAGCTCATACATGAAGACAAAAGGTGATCTTCTCCTTCCCTTTTCCTTCATATGCCTCACATTCAGCCACAAATTCTGCTACAGCAACAGAACATGTGATTTGCACTGACCTGACCTGCCCACAAAGACTCTATTACCTTTCCTTAACCCAAAAGTTGGATTAAACTCTCACACCACAAAAATATCTGAGAGCCCTCTCTTTTTCTTTTCTTTCTTTTTTCCAGTATGCGGGCCTCTCACTGTTGTGGCCTCTCCCGTTGCAGAGCACAGGCTCCGGACGCTCAGGCTCAGCGGCCATGGCTCACGGGCCCAGCCGCTCCGCGGCATGTGGGATCTTCCCAGACCGGGGCACGCACTCATGTCCCCTGCATTGGCAGGCGGACTCTCAACCACTGTGCCACCAGGGAAGCCCTGAGAGCCCTTTTGCATAACTCTGGTTTCAACCTGGCATTGCCTGGAGAACATAATTAAAACAAATTTACTTGTCATCTATATACATTATGTTCACGTGAGAATATGTTGTACACATGAATCAAATACAATATTGTATGTCAAATTTACTTCATTTTAGAAAAATACACTCTCACCCAGGCCAACACAAAATCTGTGTGATAGTACCCAGGTGATAGTACTTATTAAAACTCACTAAGTCATCTTTATTGTAAGCCTAGAGTGATAAGCACTTATGTAAATAGTGCCTCTAAAAATTTAAATATGTATACAAAGCTTTCCAGGATGCTTGGAAGAAATTTGATTCTGCCCAATTAGAGTGGGGTCCATGTATTGGTATCTTTAACAAGTTTCTTCTTTGGGCTGATGCTGCTTCCCCAGATTGGTTTTTAATAGCACTACACTACAGAAAGTAGGCAAAGCACACCTGAGCCCCTTATATGAAGCAACTTATCACAAAATGATTACTATTCATTCAAATGAAAACCACCGTCACCTTAATCCTGAGGAATTTGTTTCTAAAATGAACCTGAAATACTGTATTTTTCTCCTTTTGTGTCCACGGAGAGAGCTCTAGTTTAATAAGTCATTTTTAAAAAGTTATAAACATGACATGACATTCTGGGCAAGAGATAAAACACCCACATTTTAGGGCCCCCTGGACCCCACTGCCCTTCAAGTCAAGTGATGTTCTTTAAAATCAGTCAGCTGACCACTCCATCTCACCAATTAGTGGTTAAATCATCTCCGCCCCACTATTCCTGACCCAGCATTAAGCCACTTTCTGACCCTGAAACCTGCAACTTCAAAATTTGGGAGCTTCATGGTTATCCCAGCCCCGAACGTAGCTTTGGGCATAGAGGCTCTGATCACTGATGGTTCAACAGATGATTAGAGACACACTTCTGCTGAGGCTAGGGGTGTGAGAATGAGAGAAAAAAGCTCAGATGGAAAGGGAAGAAAGGAGTTTGGGAAGAACTCTCAAGAGAAAGGCAATAGAGATGAACAAAGCCCACCGACCAAAACACCACTGCTTTTACAGGCTCCACCTTCAGACCACCAGCTCTGTTTTCCAGATTCCAACACTCACACAAGCCTGCAGGTTGAAAACTGCCAGCCCAAAATTCAAGCAAGAGATTTCCAGGTGCAGAGTCCTGTCTCTGGTGAAAGAAAAAGCACTCACAGTGCACACAGTCTGTCAGAGTGAATGGCCACTATGACACCTGACCAGGCTTTAAGTTCCCTTACCCATGTTTATGGCAGAGGGATGTCACCTGTGTGCAGCATGCCAATGTGGGCCGTAAAGTCTGGGATGCATGGTGATAAACCCCCTCCAATCTAGACACCTCCTTAGGGTTGCAGCCACCCACCTCCAATCCCATCGCAGCTTCTGGAGGTCTGAACCGAGAGCTGCAGGTGGGCTTTGCCGGTACTCTGGCACCCTAGCGGCCACCGCTCTAACAACTACTCTCAACCCTGCCTCCGGCCTCCTGCCTCAGTCTCGCGGCTGCACTGACTAAAATATTCCAGCCTGAGTACCTTCCTCCTCTTCCTCTCATCACAATGGCATGACCTACAGAGTTTCAGGGTCCTCTGAGATCAATACACCTTAATCCAAAGAAGTGTGTTTCAAGAATGAACCTGGGGGACTTCCCTGGGGGTCCAGTGGTGAAGAATCCACCTTCCAGTGCAGGGGACGAGAGTTCGAGCCCTGGTCTGGGAAGATCACAAATGCCACAGAGCAACTAAGCCCGTGTGCCAGAGCTACTGAGCTGGCGGGCCTCAACTAGAGCCCACGTGCTGCAAACCACACAGCCACGCACCCTGGAGCCTGCAGGCCACAACTAGAGAAGAGAAAACCCACACACCACAGCTAGGGGGAAGGCCATGTGTCACAACAAAAGATCCCGTGGGCTGCAACAAAGACCTGATGCAGCCAAAAATAAATAAATAAATAGTAAATAAATAAATCTTTAAAAAAAGATCAGTTAGGAGGCAATTGTACAAGGTACTTGAGGTTTCAACAATAATCTAAAAAAATGTCAGAATAAAAATAACTTATTAAAAAAAACGAATGAACCTGAAATACTGTATTTTTCTCCTTTTGTTTCCAAGGAGAAACAGCTCTAGGTTTCTATATAAAAGAAAATGTTCTTTGATAAAAGAAAATGTTCTCACTATGATATTTTGGACCAAAGATGGAAAAGCAACATTTTAGGGCCCCCTCCACCCCCTCTCTCTAAACGTCATGTGATTGGGCTTTAAATCCATCAGCTGACCCCTGCATCTTACAGATCAGTCTTTAAATCAGCTCCACCCCACTTCTATATCCTGACGCAGTATTAAGTCACTGTGGGCCCCTGGAGACTACAACTTCAAAAGTTAGGATGTTCAGGTTGATTCCAGCGCAGAACATAGCTTTGGGCCTAGCGGCTATGATGGTTCAACATATAAGTAAGTGAGACTCTTCTACTGAGGGCAGGAGTGTGAGGACAGGAGGAAGAGGCTCAGAGGGAATGGGAAGAAGGAAGTTTGGGTAGAACTCTCCAGGGAAAGGCCGCAGGGATGAGCCCAGCCCTCCCACCAAAATACCACCACTTTTACAGGCTCCACATTCACGACCACCAGCTCTGTTTTCCAGATTTCAACACTCAGAAAGAAAAGAAAAACATTTAGGTCCCCTTCCACCTCACCGCCCTTCAATCACGTACTGAGCTTTAGATCAGTCAGCTGAGCCCTGTATCTCACGGACCAGGCTTTAAATCAGCTCTGCCCTCTGATTACATCAAGTTCTGTGCCAGAAACCTGCAACTTCTAAACTTAGGAGCTTCAGGCTGATCCCAACTCTGATGGAGCTTCGGGCCTACAGGCTGTGATCACTGACTGTTCAACAGATAAGTAAGTCAGGGGCATGAGGACAGGAGGAAGAGGTGCAGATGAAAAGGAAAGAAAGAAGTTCGGTGGAAAACTGTCCAGAGAGAGTGCATGGGAATGAGCACAGCCCGCCCACCAACATGCCGCCTCTTCTACAAGCTCCACCTTTACAACCACCAGCTTTCTTTTCCAGATTCCAACACTCACAAAGGCCTGCAGCTATATTTCTGGGTCCAGAGTCCTGCTTCCGATGAAATAAAATGCAGTCAGAGCGCAAACAGACTCTCAGTGGTCCAGTCACTGTGAAACCAGACCAGGCATTAAGTGTCCAATGGGATACTGATGACAGACTTATGTTCCCTCTGTGAAGCAAGTCAGTTTGGGCCAGAGAGTCAGAGTTGCAGGGTAACCAAACCCCTCACCTCTGGGCACCTCCTTAAAGTTACAGCAACCACGTCTTCAAGCCCCTGTCTGACTCTGGAGGTCCAAACTGGGAAATGCATCTGGCTCTAGTGGCCATCCACTCTAAGAGCAACTCTCAGCCCTTCCCCCACCTCCCTCCCCAGCCCAGGTGGCCTCACTGGCCTTGGACAACTTCCACAGTGATTTCATTTTTCTTCTTCCTCTAATTGCAATAACCTGATGTACAGTGTTTTATTCTCTCTTGGAGAAAGAACATCTTTTAGTCAATAAACCTTAGGCATGAAAAGTTTGAGAATGAACCTGAAATACTGTATTTTTCTCCTTTTTGTTTCCAAAAGAAACAGCTCTAGTTTTCTGTTATAAAAAATAAAAAGTTCTGGGCTTCCCTGGTGGCGCAGTGGTTGAGAGTCCACCTGACGATGTGGGGGATGTGGGTTCGTGCCCCAGTCCGGGAAGATCCCACATGCCATGGAGCAGCTAGGCCCGTGAGCCATGGCCGCTGAGCCTGCGTGTCCGGAGTCTGTGCTCCACAATGGGAGAGGCAACAACAGTGAGAGGCCCACATACCGCAAAAAATAAATAAATAAATAAATAAATAAATAAATAAAAATAAAAAGTTCTAAATATGATGATCTGAGCCACTGCCTGGGCTTTAAGTTAATCAGCTGACCCATGTTTCTCACTGACCTTGCTTTAACTCAGCTCTGCCCCCTTTTATATTCCTGATCCAGTATTACATCACTGTCTGCCTCTGAAACCTGCAACTACAAAATTAGGGGGCTTCACATTGATCGCGGTGCCAAACATAGCAATGGGCATAGAGGCTGTCATCTCTGATGGTTCACCAGATGAAGCATGAGACCCTTCTGCTGAGGTCAGAGGTTTGTGGGCAGGAGGAAGAGGCTAAGATGGAAAGGGAAGAAAGAATTTGGGGAGAACTCTGGAGAGACATGACATAATGATGAGCACAGCCCACCTACCAAAATACCACCGCATTTACAGGCTCCACATTCATGGCCACCAGCTCTGTTTTCCAGATTCCAACACACATGCAGGTCTGCAGCTTGAAAACTGCCAGCCCAAGATTCAAGCAAGAGATTTCTGAGTCCAGAGTCTTGCCTGTGCTGCAAGCAAAGGCAGCCAGGGGGAAGAGAACATTCCCCAGCGTCTGGCCACTGTGCAACCCAATCAGGCTGCCAAGTTCCCAATCAGAGAGTAATAGCAGACCTACATTCCCTTTGTGAAGGGACCCAAGTTGAACCAGAGTGTCTGCTGTATCTAATCATGTATCTGCAAGTGCCCTCTAGATTGAAGGAATTGGACAAAAATTTATTTTCTCTGAAGTCAAGTTAGTTTTTTGAAAGAATACTTTAGTCTTATTTAAGTAGCATACTTTTAAATAGCTTCAACAGCTCAAAACTGCTGTTTAGGGAACTAAAAGCCAAGTCAGAAAAGAATAATGCATTAAAACTCCTTGGAAATTAGCAAGAGGTGAGGATTTGGTTTTGCATAGTTTTAAACATAGGAGTAAAGAAGCAAAGCCATGTCCTCACAAAAGGCACTGAAATCCTATGGCATCATTGGATCACATGCAGGGGCAGGGGTTGCGGAAGGTATTTCTGCATCAAAATCTCCCAGGGCACTCACCCCTCTCTATGTCACCCCACTACTCCATTCACTATTCCACCCTCAATTTCAGGAACCCCAGGGGCAGCACTTTTTAAGGTGGAGTCCCCAGGGAAAACTTCTGCAGTCCAAATATTTCATGGAATCTGGCAAATTCTCAACTGGAAGCCAAGTTGCAAGACCACCGGGGGGGCATGGTCAGACCTGGAGGGATGGCGGACTGGATCCTTAAAGCCCACTTATGTACAATGAATGATCAGAAAGAGAAATTAAGGAGACACTCCCATTTACCATCATGTCAAAAGAAATAAAATACCTAGGAAGAAACCTACCTGACGAGACAAAATAATTGTACTCTGAAAACTATAAGATGCTGATTAAAGAAATTAAAGATGACACAAACAGATGGAGAGATATACTGTGTTCTTGGATTGGAAGAATCAATATTTTTAAACTGACTATATTACCCATGGCAATCTGCAGATTTAATGTAATCCCTATCAAATGACCACTGGCATTTTTCACAGAACTAGAAGAAAAAACTTTTAACTTGTATGAAAACACAGAAGACCCCTAGTAGCCACACCAACAAGAAAAATGGAGCTGGAGGAATCAGCCTCCATGACTTCAGACTATACTACAAGGTTTCAGTCATCAAGACAATATGGGACTTACCTGGTGGCACAGTGGTTAAGAATCTGCCTGCCAATGCAGGGGACACAGGTTTGAGCCCTGGTCCAGGAAGATCCCACATGCCACGGAGCAACTAAGCCCGTGCACCACAACTACTGAGCCTGTGCTCTAGAGCCTGTAAGCCACAACTGCTGAGCCCACGTGCCACAACTACTGAAGCACACATGCCTAGAGCCTGTGCTCCGCAACAAGCAAAGCCACTGCAATATGAAGCCCATACACTGCAATGAAGAGTAGCTCCTACTTGCCACAACTAGAGAAAGTCAGCACGCAGCAACAAAGACCCAACACAGCCAAAAACAAACAAACAAACAAAAAACCACACACACACAACATAGTACTTCACAAAAACAGAAATACAGATCAATGGAATAGGATAGAAAGCCCAGAAATAAACTCTGTGTCAGTTAATCTATAACAAGGGAGGCAAGAATATACAATGGAGAAAAAGAGTCTCTTAAATAAGTGGTGCTGAGAAACTGGACATCTACATGTAAAAGAATGAAATTAGAACATTCTTTAACATCATTCAAAAAAATAATCTTAAAATCAATTAAAGACCTAAATGTAAGAATGGATAATATAAAACTCCTAGAGGAAAACATAGGCAGAACACACTTTGACATAAATCGCAGCAATATCTTTTTGGATCTGCCTCCTAGAGTAATGAAAATAAAAACAAAAATAAACAAACGGGACCTAGTTAAACCGAAAATCTTTTGCACGGCAAAGGTTACCATTAACAAAATGAAAAGACAACCTGTGGAATGGGAGAAAATATTTGCAAACAATGCAACCTACAAGAGATTAAACTCTAAAATACACAAACAGCTCATGTAGTTCAATATCAAAAAAACAAAAACAAAACAAACAACCCAATCAAAAATTGGTAGATTTAAATAGACATTTCTCCAAACAAGACATACAGATGGCCAAAAGGCACATGAAAAGATGCTCAACATCACTAATTATTAAAGAAATGCAAATCAAAACTACAATGAGGTATCACCGCACATTAGTCAGCATGGCCATCATCAAAAAAGTCTACAAATAATAAATTGTGGAGAGGGTGTGGAGAAAAGGGAACCCTCCTACACTGTTGGTGGGAATGTTAATTGGTACAGCCACTATGAAGAACAGTACAGAGGTTCCCAGAAAAACTAAAAATAGAACTATATCATATGACCCAGCAATCCCAATCCTGGGCATATATCTAGAGAAAACCATAATTAGAAAAGATACATGCACCCCAACATTCATTGCAGCACTATTTACAGTGGAAGGACACGGAAGCAACCTAAATGTCCATCGACAGTTGAATGGACAAATAAGATGTGGTACATATGTACAATGGAACACTGCTCAGACATAGAAAAAGATGAAATAATGCCATTTTGCAACAGCATGGATGGACCTAGAGATGATCATACTAAGTGAAGTAAATCAGACAGAGAAAGACAAATATATGATATCACTCATATGTGAACCCCCCCCAAAAAATGATACAAATGGACTTTTTTACAAAACAGAATCCAGCTCACAGATAAAGAAAATAAACTTATGGTTCCCAAAAGGGAAAGGTGGGGGAGGGATAAATTACGAATTTGGGAGTAACATATACACAGTACTAGATATAAAATAGATAAACAACAAGGACCAGAATCTGTAGAACAAAGGCAAGTTGTGCCATCCATAAACAGTGGGCTCTATAGTTCTTTCCTATGGTGGTAGAAGCTAACAATACTGAAACTAGTATATCTGTAATCTGGAATGGAGCACGCAGTGAATGCAATGAAGGAAAAATGGTGGAAGCCAGGTTTCTTACCTTTAAAGTGAGAGGTTACAGACAAGCAAAGGAAGAAGGTTACAATACCCATGTGATAATGGATAGATTATATTTCCTCAATTTAAAAAACTTTAGTGCATCAAAAAGTGCTATCCAGAAAGTGAAAATACAGCCCAAAGAAGGGAAGAAAATATGTGCAGGTGATGTATCTGACAAGAGCGTGCTCTTCAGAATACATCAACAACTTTTACAAAATCATCAACAGCAAAAAGATAACTGAAAGGACTTGAACAGACCCTTCTCCAGATGAGAAATGCAAATGACCAACAAGCACATAAAAAAAGGTGCACCAAGAAGAAAGGAAACCCACAAGACAGAACTATGTCAGAGGAAAGCAGGAGTCCGTGGAAGGAGCTCTCAAGAGCCAAAACAAGAGTGAATGGAACAACCAAATACCGTTCTGCTGAATTATAACCAAAAGCTTAAAATAACGATCTGGGTGGAGTGTCCACACTGGTAAAAGTAAATGATTATATACAGTGTGTGTCTGTGTGTGTGTGTTTTATGAGTACTGTTGAAATCCAACTGTGTGGAACAACTCCAAATAATTGATGTAGATATTCAGTCATTCATTAAGGAAGTGGGGCTAAACTCTCCTGGCCTGAAGTGTAAGGGCCTCATAGTGACTTCATCCTAAAGAAGACACACGGTGCAGACTTAAGGAAAAAGTGACATTACAGTAGGGGAAAAACACTACCTAAGCCAGGAAGACAAAATTAACATGAACAGTGATAATTTGCCTTTATGTGTGTTCCCATGATATAAAGTCATGAGAAAGCACTTTACCTCTGGGATCGGCTTCCTCATAACCCATGACCCCATTCTAAACACAAGAAAAACACCAAGTAAATCCCAATGTGGGACAGTCTTCAAAATACCAGACTAGTCCTCCTCAACACTGTCTAGGTCACTGAGAGGAGGACAGTGTGAGAAAATGCCAAAGCCAAAGAGATCCTAAAGTGACATGATAACTCAATGCCATGTGATACACTGGATGGGATCCTAGGACAGAAAAAGGAAGAACGATGGGAACCTGAATAAAATATGGATTATAGTTCATGGTAAAGTATCCATCTTTGTTCATTAACTGTGACAATTCTGTAGAAATCTAGAATGAGAGGTGAAATTACATGTCAAATGAGAACAAACGATTGCACCACCCTGTAAATCTAGAACAAAAAGGTGATCTCTTAATAACACACAAACAAAATGAACCCTAAAATACAGAAAATACAAGCAGAACAATTATCCATCCTATGACCCTTTCTCCAGGCTGGTTCTCCTCTCGTTGTTCTGAGGTTTCCCTCCCCCAGGACATAGAAGAAACAGGCACAGTGTTGTTGGCTGCTCCCCTTAGATCCGACCCAACCCAGTGTCTTCATCACCCCCAGACACGCCCGCCCAATGAGGACAGCAGGCCAGAGGGAATCTCAGGAATCATTGGTCCTGATGTGTCAGGACTTTTTTGATTACAAGGAACTAGACATGCTTACTCAAGTAAAATAAATAATATTATTATAAATTACAGAAATAAATGAATACTTACAAGAGATAAGTTGAAGAGTGGGGCTGGAGGTATCAGGCCCAAGGGAACACATTCTCATAGTGTGACCTGGTCCCTCTCCAACCATCAGTCCTGCTGAGGGCCTTGGGTGGTCCCAATCATAGGCACAGTCTTCTCACTGCAACCAGGGCCTCCAGCAACTCCAGGATGTAACCCACTCAATCTCCATTCTTGCTGGAAGGGTTTCTCTTTCCCTGAGGCTCCTTGAAAACTCATGACTTTCAATGTCTTTGGTCTGGCTTGGGTCACTTTCTCATCCTTGAACTGGTCACAGCAAGCACAGGATGGAAAATGGGATTGGCTATAAATGGATTATACACCCATCTTCCATATGGGTGGAACATGGGATCAGACCCCCGAAATTTTTCGACAGGAAGCAGGTGAGAGTTAGTTCCCAAAGGAAAGTGGAGGTGCTGCACTTGGACATGGGGACAGATGCTGGCTCAGTGAAAGCATGAGATTTCACATCACAACACTAACAACAATATCTATTTTGAGACACCTCCTAGAGTAACGGAAATAAAGACAAAAATAAACAAATGGGAGCTAATGAACTTCAAAATCCTTCCACAACATGTACCAAGAAAGCAAGAGAAGGTTGTCACTGAGAGACGGTTTTCGTAATTCCACTAGGGTGTGTTTGTGACTACAAGTTACGGGAATAGACAGGGGTATCTGGACCAAATTCCATGCTGTCCCAGGCCAAGGGAGGGATTTCAACTCCCAGAGGAAATGCAGGAGAAATCAAAGCAACCAAATCACAACCAAGAACTGGAACTGATTGCCAAGATCTATTGATTGGATCAATGGAATGTCACATACAATGGGGAAATCCAGTTCAGCGTTGGATCTTCCTCATTGTCATTGGAAGGTTTGAATTCCTTGAGGCTTCAGAGAGGGTGTCCCTCTTGGTGTGCAAGCTTTGTGACAGTCCTTGCGGAGCATGGCATCCCTCCTGGGCACAACGCAGTTGCTAACGAGAGTCAACTTGCCTTGTTCTTCCTGCCAGACAATATCATGAGCGTTGCCTGTTCCTTCTTTCTCTCCCCCATAGCTCTGCGTCCCAGGAAAGAGAGCTTGAAAGTGGTTCGGGGGAAGGCCTTCCTTCCTCCCCCTAAACCTGGGGCACTGGGGAGACTGACAGTATGTCAAGCAGGGCCTTGAATTATTCCACACTGAGGGGGGCTTCCAGGGTTGCAGCAAGATCCTTTTCCTCTGTGGCTGTATTCAGAAAAGGACCTGCCTTGTCCAGAATGTCCACGTCTGACAAGAGTTCATCCAGGAGGCTTGGGGAGCCTGTAAGGGCTGAGCGCTGGGGCTGTTGCTCCAGCTGGGGAGATGTCTCTTCACCTGAGCTTGCCTGCTGCTGCCAGAAGTGTGTCTCTGGTGGTGCAGGTGGCCAGATGGCCCCCTGGGCAGGCTGCCCACTGGCGATGAGAGCATGTGACCGTTCGCCCCACGGAACTGTGGCCAGAAGAGGCTGTGGGTTCTGGCATCTCTGAAGGGCTGCCAGGCTGGGCTGGAGCATGATGAACAACAATGGCAGGCCCACACAGCACCCATAGGAAGCCTCTGGCCCAAGAAAGGAGGGGGAGAAAACAGCAGTGGCCGCAGCAAAGGATTGCATGCTATCAGGTGCATGAGAGGGAGGATAACGATGAGAGCTTCTATGGACGGTGGGCAGGGTGCTTTGGTCCGACAGGGCAGTCACAGCTGATGTGGCATCAGGGCCTTTGGCTAAGGCATTCACAGGCCCACTAGCGCTCTGCTTTGGGTGCCGAGCTCTTCGGTTCTGGAACCATATCTAGGGAACCATATGGGGCGACAGGAGCATTAGCAGCGTGACAATCCAGATCGACTTGCCGCCGCCTCATTCCCGGCCCACCCCAGCCCGCCCCAACCTACCCTGCCCTGACCTGACATGCCCTCCAATCTGTCAGACCCATGGCAAGTACTCTTGGGCCTCACCTAAGGGCCATTTTTCCTATAGAGCTCTCAACTTGGCTCTTGAAAATGCGGGAGGACGTCAGGGCAACACAGGACACACACCACTCTCCGCACCCCTCCCCACCCCTGTCTTTGAGGACAGCTGGCGTCGAAGAGCTACAAACTCAGGACCCTCCTGTGTGCCCAGGACTTCCACTGCCCTGTCCCCTTATGGAAATGGATGCCTTCAGATCAGCCCCCGTAGCGTATTCGTAAGACGAAGGGAACGTCCTCACAATCCCCCGTCTCCAAACCTACATATATCCAGCAACAACCCGTCGCAAGGGTTAACACTCCTTTCTCGTGGGAGAAGCCAAGTTCCACCCACTGGTGGAGAACTTACCTGGATTCGAGGTTCGGGAATTCCTGTCTGGTGAGCCAATTCTTCCCTGGCAGCAATAGATGGAAATCGATCCCTCTCAAAGGCTTGCGTAAGGACCCTTGTTTGAGAAGGAGAGATGAAAGTCCTCTTTCGCCTGGCCTCTCTTCCCATGCTTCCTAAAGAAGAACACACAGAGAAGAGAGGACATTCAGGCCAATTTCAGCACATTCACAGCAGATCCAGTGTGTGGTATGTAGGAAGCGGTATGTCATAGATCAAGATCGATACATCGATACACCTAACTCAGTGCTATGTGAAAACGCCCCATGTGACGGAAGAAGGCATTTCTGCACGTCCGGGCAGGTTCTGGACCCAAAGATTCCAAGCCTTCCTGGGCATGCATCTCCCCACCCTCCAAGAGGGGCATGATGCTCCTGGGTGGAACAGGAATGGGGCAAGATCCCAAGATATGATGGTTTCCTCTCTGAAGCGTTCTTGGCCTCCCATGGTCATCCACGTTCATACATGATTCTGTCTCAAGGAGATGCTCTTGGGAAATGCCTATGGAATGCCGGGTACTTACCTCGAGTCAAAGCCTCAGGTGGTGGGGGCCGCAGTGGCTGTGACTGCCCTCCTTTGAAGGCATTCTCCGACAGCAATCGGCTCTGCTTTAGGCGTCTTCTTCGTTGGTTTTGAAACCAAACCTGGGTACAAAGAAAGAAAGCCTTGTCTTTCAATGCTTATGCACGTACTTCCAAGATCTATTGCAGGGATGCACCATAGAACAAATGCACAAACGCACCAGCCAGCCGGCCGGCCAGCCAGTCGGCGAGCAACAAGCCGACTGATGGAGACCCAGTATGGCCCGTCTGCCCCCAGTGGAAATATTTACGATTCAAAGGGACTGAAGTCTCACTAGCATGTAGAATGTAGACTCCGGCTTTTACCTCTGAAGAAGTGCACCAGATTCCAGAATACACAATCTGTGTCCGTGAAAATAATCCTTCCTCTTTGAGTCACCTTACTGGTGTCCAGAGTAATGACTTGTGACACAGGAGGAGACAATGCTTGCTTTCCCACAGTCAGAATGGGATGGATAGCTAACTCTCTCTGTCTCTCTCCCCCGCCCCAGCCGTTCTCATCAAAACTACCATTTTCTCTGTGGGTCTTTTGGTCTCTGTCTACGATTCTCCACATCTACCTGTTGACGTCTGTCTCTGTTGAGACCCCCCCGGCTGCCCAAGTGACTGCCTGCCTGCCTTCCCCTCGCTCTGTCTCTGTCCCAGGCTCTCAGGCTCAATCTCCTTTCCCTCATTTGGTCTCTTTGCCTCCCGTTTCCCATAGTCCATGCCCGATTCATGTCTCCCTGCCTCTCTTATGTCCCCACAGGCAGTACTGTCTCATAACATGCAATCGTATCCATTAGCAAGTGCCCCCATGAAAACCACTCTTCTCATGCTGCCTGGGAACTACTCATTGACAGTTACTACTCAGGGACTACATGCCTCCATCACTTCTAGGTCAGGAGGCTCTTATGTACCCGCTCCCCTTCTTCAGAATATGTGTCCTTGTCTTCAACAGTGAAACATTGTGCATGCTACCTCATTCCCTGAGGCCGAACAGCAGTGTGGACCTGTGCTTGTGTG
>NW_020838000.1:0-9024 GCF_003676395.1 Aethalodelphis obliquidens | reverse complement strand
GGTTGGCATTGACCTAGAGTTGGAGAGATTTCAGGAAACTCAAGATCTCAAGGGTGTGCAGGACGTGCCTGAAACCACACCCTCCCTGGCCATCACACCCGGCTCCCACCTTAGAATGCAGGAAACAAACATCCATCCATTCCCTTGCTACAAGAAATAGGCAACCTCAAATAGGAAAGGGGTGGGGGGTAGCCCTTCAGACTGCCCAACTGAAAGAATAGCACGCACACGGGGAGAGTCACCATGACCTCGGTGACTAAAAGGGAAACTCATCTTCTGAGGAGTACTGGGCTGTTGTGGGTGTGTGGGTGGGTTGGCGCCATCAGACAGGGCAGCACGTTGGTCATGGCTCAAAAAAATAGGTTTTCTAAACAATCCTCTAGTGTGTTCTGTGTTGGGGGTTGGCTTGTGTGTTTGTCTGGCTTCATTGGGCTTTCGTCTACTTTCCTTTCCAATAGTGAAAGTGCAGATATGCTGTGCGAATGATAGTTCAGAAGCCAGGTTCCTATGGTTAGCATAGAGTTAGAGGTAAATCTGGTAGAAGCCATCAAGATTTTCCAAGGCCTCCACAGGTGGAAAATCCTTCCACCCGTTTTGGTCACGGTAGCCTGTTTTCCTAGGGCTTTCCCCTTCTCTTTGCATTGCGTCCTGTGGATCATTGGCGAATGGTGAGGTGATCCCCATAGCCTTGACCCTCAGCTTAGCTTGAGCCCCCAGGGTCCCACTCAGCGTGGCTTTCGGGGTGTACCCACGGTTTATCCAAATGCAGAGTCTTCCCCTGGCTTAGAGCTTTTTCTCATGGCACAGGGACCAGCACTGGGCCGGCACCATTCATTTGCACCTCCATGGATTCTCCCCTGACACATTCCCCCTCTTCTCTCCCACAGGCCGACTCTCAAGACCATCGCGAAGGAGGAGGCTTGTTCTGAGTCTGAGTCAGAAGGACACCCTGCAAGCACTCTTTCAACAGAACCCCTATCCCGGGATAACGACCAGAGAATGGCTGGCACGAGAACTGGACATTCCAGAAAGCAGAATTCAGGTACAACCGAGTCTCTCGATCCATTTTCCCTCTCGGGGTCCATGTCCAGATGCAAGTTGCCCCACTCCAGTTGCACTCCTTACTCTAGGGCTTTCCTCTTCGGGGTGCTCCAGACAGCAGGAACTCGAATCTTGGCAAGAAGGTGGCTCCCTTTGGAAAACGTGGCCAGACTGAGCTGTGTGGCGAGAGGTCCATTCAAATGTGTGGTCAAGTATAAAGGGCGAGGGGCCAAGGAAGCAGGAAGGCCTGGTGGTGTCAAGGAGATGTTACCTTGATGGCTGGCCTCCGAGGAACTAGCTGTGCTGAAGACTTCCCTCTCTGGGCACGTTGGAGAGGAGTCACCAAAGTTAGGAACACCGTGCCTGCGACCTTACAGAGCGTCGCCAAAGACTGATTGACTTTCCCTACGAACACTTTTTCTCAGGGTGTCCAATTTTCCACACACCACCATCAGAAATGTCTAAAGACATGCACACACACACGCACACAAGCACAGGTCCACACTGCTGTTCGGCCTCAGGGAATGAGGTAGCATGCACAATGTTTCACTGTTGAAGACAAGGACACATATTCTGAAGAAGGGGAGCGGGTACATAAGAGCCTCCTGACCTAAAAGTGATGGAGGCATGTAGTCCCTGAGTAGTAACTGTCAATGAGTAGTTCCCAGGCAGCATGAGAAGAGTGGTTTTCATGGGGGCACTTGCTAATGGATACGATTGCATGTTATGAGACAGTACTGCCTGTGGGGACATAAGAGAGGCAGGGAGACATGAATCGGGCATGGACTATGGGAAACGGGAGGCAAAGAGACCAAATGAGGGAAAGGAGATTGAGCCTGAGAGCCTGGGACAGAGACAGAGCGAGGGGAAGGCAGGCAGGCAGTCACTTGGGCAGCCGGGGGGGTCTCAACAGAGACAGACGTCAACAGGTAGATGTGGAGAATCGTAGACAGAGACCAAAAGACCCACAGAGAAAATGGTAGTTTTGATGAGAACGGCTGGGGCGGGGGAGAGAGACAGAGAGAGTTAGCTATCCATCCCATTCTGACTGTGGGAAAGCAAGCATTGTCTCCTCCTGTGTCACAAGTCATTACTCTGGACACCAGTAAGGTGACTCGAAGAGGAAGGATTATTTTCACGGACACAGATTGTGTATTCTGGAATCTGGTGCACTTCTTCAGAGGTAAAAGCCGGAGTCTACATTCTACATGCTAGTGAGACTTCAGTCCCTTTGAATCGTAAATATTTCCACTGGGGGCAGACGGGCCATACTGGGTCTCCATCAGTCGGCTTGTTGCTCGCCGACTGGCTGGCCGGCCGGCTGGCTGGTGCGTTTGTGCATTTGTTCTATGGTGCATCCCTGCAATAGATCTTGGAAGTACGTGCATAAGCATTGAAAGACAAGGCTTTCTTTCTTTGTACCCAGGTTTGGTTTCAAAACCAACGAAGAAGACGCCTAAAGCAGAGCCGATTGCTGTCGGAGAATGCCTTCAAAGGAGGGCAGTCACAGCCACTGTGGCCCCCACCACCTGAGGCTTTGACTCGAGGTAAGTACCCGGCATTCCATAGGCATTTCCCAAGAGCATCTCCTTGAGACAGAATCATGTATGAACGTGGATGACCATGGGAGGCCAAGAACGCTTCAGAGAGGAAACCATGATATCTTGGGATCTTGCCCCATTCCTGTTCCACCCAGGAGCATCATGCCCCTCTTGGAGGGTGGGGAGATGCATGCCCAGGAAGGCTTGGAATCTTTGGGTCCAGAACCTGCCCGGACGTGCAGAAATGCCTTCTTCCGTCACATGGGGCGTTTTCACATAGCACTGAGTTAGGTGTATCGATGTATTGATCTTGATCTATGACATACCGCTTCCTACATGCCACACACTGGATCTGCTGTGAATGTGCTGAAATTGGCCTGAATGTCCTCTCTTCTCTGTGTGTTCTTCTTTAGGAAGCATGGGAAGAGAGGCCAGGCGAAAGAGGACTTTCATCTCTCCTTCTCAAACAAGGGTCCTCATGCAAGCCTTTGAGAGGGATCGATTTCCATCTATTGCTGCCAGGGAAGAATTGGCTCACCAGACAGGAATTCCCGAACCTCGAATCCAGGTAAGTTCTCCACCAGTGGGTGGAACTTGGTTTCTCCCACGAGAAAGGAGTGTTAACCCTTGCGACGGGTTGTTGCTGGATATATGTAGGCTTGGAGACGGGGGATTGGGAGGAAGTTCCCTTCGTCTTATGAATACGCTACGGGGGCTGATCTGAAGGCATCCATTTCCAGAAGAGGACAGGGCAATGGAAGTCCTGGGCAGCCAGGGAGGGGCCTGAGTTTGTAGCTGGTCAATGCCAGCTCTCCTCAAAGACAGGGGTGGGGAGGGGTGCGGAGAGTGGTGTGAGTCCTGTGTTGCCCTGACGTTCTCCCGCATTTTCAAGAGCCAAGGAGAAAGCTCTATAGGAAAAATGGCCCTTAGGTGAGGCCCAACAGTACTTGCCATGGGTCTGACAGATTGGAGGGCATGTCAGGTCAGGGCAGGGCAGGTTGGGGTGGGCTGGGGTGGGCCGGGAATGAGGCGGCGGCAAGTCGATCTGGATTGTCACGCTGCTAATGCTCCTGTCGCCCCATATGTTTCCCTAGATATGGTTCCAGAACCGAAGAGCTCGGCACCCAAAGCAGAGCGCTAGTGGGCCTGTGAATGCCTTAGCCAAAGGCCCTGATGCCACATCAGCTGTGACTGCCCTGTCGGACCAAAGCACCCTGCCCACCGTCCATAGAAGCTCTCATCGTTATCCTCCCTCTCATGCACCTGATAGCATGCAATCCTTTGCTGCGGCCACTGCTGTTTTCTCCCCCTCCTTTCTTGGGCCAGAGGCTTCCTATGGGTGCTGTGTGGGCCAGCCGTTGATGTTCATCATGCTCCAGCCCAGCCTGGCAGCCCTTCAGAGATGCCAGAACCCACAGCCTCTTCTGGCCACAGTTCCATGGGGCGAACGGTCACATGCTCTCATCGCCAGTGGGCAGCCTGCCCAGGGGGCCATCTGGCCACCTGCACCACCAGAGACACACTTCTGGCAGCAGCAGGCAAGCTCAGGTGAAGAGACATCTCCCCAGCTGGAGCAACAGCCCCAGTGCTCAGCCCTTACAGGCTCCTCAAGCCTCCTGGATGAACTCTTGTCAGACGTGGACATTCTGGACAAGGCAGGCCCTTTTCTGAATGTGGACACAGAGGAAGAGGAACTTGCAGCAACCCTGGAAGCCCCCCTCAGCGAGGAAGAATTCAAGGCCCTGCTTGACATACTGTCAGGCTCCCCAGTGCCACAGGTTTAGGGGCAGGAAGGAAGGCCTTCCCCCGAGCCCCTTTCAAGCCTCCTTTCCTGGGAGGCAGAGCCATGGGGGAGAGAAAGAAGGAACAAGCAATGCTCATGATAGTGTCTGGCAGGGAGAACAAGGCAAGTTGACTGTTGACAGCAACTGCGTTGTGCCCAGGAGGGATGCCGTGCTCCACACGGACTGTCACAAAGCTTGCGCACCAAGAGGGACACCCTCTCTGAAGCCTCAAGGAATTCAAACCTTCCAATGAGAACGAGGAGGACCCAACGCTGAACTGGATTTCCCCGTTGTATGTGACATTCCATTGATCCAATCAATAAATCTTGGCACTCAGTTCAAGTTCTTGGTTGTGCTTTTGTCGCTTTGATTTCTCCCGCATTTCCTCAGAGAGGTGAAATCCCTCCCATGACCTGGGACAGCATGGAAGGCGGTCCAGATACCCCTGTCTAGTCCCGTAGCTTGTAGCCACAAACACACCCTAGTGGAATCACGAAAAGTCTCTCAGTGACAACATTCACTTGCTTTCTGGGTGCATGGTATGGAAGAGTTCCTCGAGGGCATCGCCTTTGCACACAAGGACAGAACTATGCAAACACTTTCATTGCCAGGGTTTATAGTAACAACTGTGCCCAATGTATTATGCACACAAATCATCACTCTCCATCTCTCTCTCTCTCTCTCTCTCTCTCTCTCTGGCTCATTACATGTCCACGGCTACACACTACAGGAACACACCTCTCAAAAGATAAGCCAAGTTATAACTAAAGTGATGAACAAATGAACTGAAAAACCGAATGCCTGTGGCATTGTAACGTCATGGCAGATGATCCCTTCCACTGCTTCTTTCAAAAATATTTTCCAACACATGTGCCTCGTACACTCTGTGTTGAGTGATTCTCCACTGGCTCAATCTGTGTGCCCCATGTCCAGCATGGGAGTGTCAGTGGCACGAAGTATTAAAATAATCTAATGTGTAAACAACAATGTATCTGAGTCTCTGGATACAACTGCATCCGGGTCTCTAGCTCTATTGTGTGCATATCTCTGCAGATACATCTAGTCCTCAACTCCCTCCCAGTCACTCCCCTGTCTTAGGCTCCCATTTGTCCAGATCTCTAGAGCTATATACAGCGCTCTCTCGCTCTCTCTCCCTCTCTCTCTCTCCCTCACTTTCTCTCTCTCTTTCTCTTTCACTTTCTCTCTCTCTCTCTCTCTCTCTCTCTCTCTATCTCTCTCGCTCTCTCTCTCTCTCTCCCTCACTTTCTCTCTCTCTTTCTCTTTCACTTTCTCTCTCCCTCTCTCTCCTTCTTTTCACTGGGCAGAAATGGAACATCATTTTCAAGAGCCACACAGGTGGCATAGGCCTTCTGGGAAAAGAATCTGGCCACGGTAGTCTCAGGACAAGTAGGATTGGAGATGTGGAAAGAGACAGCTTATGGAAGAGTTGGTGCTTTCAAGAGGGTGGGGGGAACACTGGGTCACAGTGTGCCATGAAACACTGAGATGCTTGTGGGTGCTTTCAAGAGGGTGGGGGGAACACTGGGTCACCGTGCTCCAGGAAACACTGAGATGCTTGTGGGTGGAAGGACTTGCACAGGCTCTTCCTAGAGCTAGGAACTGTGGCTTTACCATCTTGGTTGTCCAATGCTGGCCGCTCCAGAGAAACCTCAGAGCCCAGGGACAGGCAGCGGTACCTCCACAGGGAGGCCAGCGGTGCACCGTGCATAAACACACCTGCAGGCTCTCAGGATTCCCTGGCTGCCATGCAGATCACAGCTTCTGCTCCCCCAAGCAAGCTTATCCCACCTGGATTGTCCTGGAGGGAGGTGATCCAGGTCTGGCAGGCAGTGCCTTCTGGGAGAAGCCAGCAAATCCCATGTTTCAGTGATTAATTTTCTCAGCCAAAACTTCCAACTACTCGGGAAAACCCCCCCTGATCCAACAAGATGGTCATGCCTCCCTCTGATCTCTGGCACTGCAGGACAAGGGACTAGGACATACACCTCCTCAGGACATCCTCCTGGGCCCCCTGGGACTTGCAGACACCTACTGGTCCCGGTGACATCCGTCCAAGGGTACCACCTGACAACCGACCTTAGTGGGTACAGAAAATCAAACACACAGATCACACAAACACCCCTACGTGCGTGCACACACACACACACACACACACACACACACACACACACACCAGCCACGTTTACATGAATTGCTGGTGTAATTACTCTGATTGCCAACTGTTTCTGAATAAGCTCACTATCCTCATGTTAATCCACGTGGTGGCCAAAGAAGCATGGTGGCAAAAGAACACATTTGGCATGGTTCTGTATTTTGTGGTGGGGTTTCTTTTGTTGGTTTGTTTTAAATTTTTCTATTCTCTGCAGCCCAAATGCACCGATAATGTTGGGATGGCTGTACTTGGAATCCAAGCTTTCCTTTCAAACTCAGCTGTGTCATCATCCATCATGTAACGTGCTACATATCCCTCTCCTTCCCCTTCCCCTTCCCCTTCCCCTTCCCCTTCCTCTTCTCCTTCTTCTTCTTGGTACAGTTGTCAGTTGACCACTGAATGTGAAACCGACTCTCTCTTTTGTACGCCAAGGATAAGCACTGAAAATAAGTTCCTTTCCTTGTGAAACATACACGTGTGGCATGCCCCTTTCTCTGGTCTCTCCATGGCATGTGAGCAACGGGATGGGTTTCAGAGTACCTCTGAAAAAGTCCCAAACAGCTGAGGACCATGGGTAGACACTAGATAAGCACTCAAGCTTAGTATGTGAATTATCGGGAACTCAAACCCCAGCCAAGGAAATGCTTTAGGAGTGTGAGGCAATGATGTCCTGGTGGTGATGAGGGAAGTGGGAAACGTACTCGATGCAAACTAGGCTCTAGGTTCTCTCTCCATTTGGGAAAGTACAGTGACACACTTAAGCGTGAATGACTCAGAGGTGGGGAATTCCACGGAGACAGAAAGTATGTGTGAATGTTGAAAGGTGTGAAAAGGAGAGAGCACTTGACCCCAAGCATTCTGGCAAAGGATGACGAGGGCGGCAGCTTCAAAGGGACCTGGGAGCCTCCGAGCAGGCCTTCCATTCCAACGCCCACTTGCCTCTGGGGATTCCTTCCAGGTTCTCAATTGGCAAGGAAGGGTTCTGCACCATCTGTGGCTATTTACATAAATAGGGGCGTGGCATCCTCATCCATTATAAACCCTGAGTTTCTGAGAACTGAACAGTTGGCCAGCAGTTTCCGTGCCATCCCTGTGGGTCTCCCACCATGGATTCGTCCAGCTCATCCGGCACATACAGCACCTCCAGAGGTACGTTGCCCTCAGCATCTGGGCTCTGCGCTTGGATCATCCAAATACACTCATGCACCTCCCCGACCCAAGGGTTGATCACCACGAAGATTGAAGTTTCCCAGTGACCACCAAATGGCATGCACTGATATGCTGGGACATGTTTCTGGAATCACTTGGGCAAAAGGATGCACCTTGGTTTGGGCATTTCGCGTAGATATTTCTGGTTTGCTGCTTCATTTGTTTTCCTTCTAGAAATCCACATGGAAGTTGGTAGCCCTGTTGCCTGACAATGGCTTCTCTACTAAAAATCCCAGCCTGTGTTTGCAGTGAACGGAACACAAGTATTTGATAACGTTCCCAACTAAACTGACACTTTTTTCCAGTTGACAGTGTTTGGGATTTTGAATTTGTTTCACATGTTCTATTCTTGCTGTTGTTGCGGATTTGCTCTGTTATGTTGTGTGTTCCATTTGAACTGGTTAACTTCCACGGTGTCCATGGAAATAATCCACATCCAGTATGTGTTAAGATTACGAGACAAAGAGAGATTTTCTTTGAGCACAACTGAAAGCTAGAACCTGGGAAACAGAGATTCCAGGAGCACTCGAACTGTCTTTCATTAGACTCCAAGGTAGGCACTGCAGGAGTCTCTGGAAAGCCAAAATCTGCAGTGTGACAAGTCCGTTCCTTGAGTGCTTTCCAAATATGTTCCTTGGAGCTGGCAGGAAGGAAGGGCGCTTTTAAAGGGAGTCCCCGTTGGGGATCCGAAACCCTTGCCTTGCCTTGAATCCTTCCAGAGGGAGACCTGGAGACGACCCTACGTCACCAGCTGCCAGCTGCTAGGGCAGGTAGCCCTTGCAGAAGGGTTGGCATTGACCTAGAGTTGGAGAGATTTCAGGAAACTCAAGATCTCAAGGGTGTGCAGGACGTGCCTGAAACCACACCCTCCCTGGCCATCACACCCGGCTCCCACCTTAGAATGCAGGAAACAAACATCCATCCATTCCCTTGCTACAAGAAATAGGCAACCTCAAATAGGAAAGGGGTGGGGGGTAGCCCTTCAGACTGCCCAACTGAAAGAATAGCACGCACACGGGGAGAGTCACCATGACCTCGGTGACTAAAAGGGAAACTCATCTTCTGAGGAGTACTGGGCTGTTGTGGGTGTGTGGGTGGGTTGGCGCCATCAGACAGGGCAGCACGTTGGTCATGGCTCAAAAAAATAGGTTTTCTAAACAATCCTCTAGTGTGTTCTGTGTTGGGGGTTGGCTTGTGTGTTTGTCTGGCTTCATTGGGCTTTCGTCTACTTTCCTTTCCAATAGTGAAAGTGCAGATATGCTGTGCGAATGATAGT
>NW_020837999.1:14197217-14203554 GCF_003676395.1 Aethalodelphis obliquidens | reverse complement strand
CCGCTGGGCCTTTCACCCGAGCAGACCAGAGTCGAGAAGACACAGGCTGGCAAAGGTGCACTGCAGCAATATGCACAAAAGCCAAGACACGGAAGCGACCAAAATGGCCATATCAACAGATGAGTGCACAAAGAAGAAGTGGTCCATGCGCACAGTGGAATATTAGCTGTGGAAAACAATGAAACACTGCTCTTTGCAGCACCATAGATGATGCTAGAGATAATCACAGAACATGAGGTAAGTCGGAAAGCAAAAGACAAATATCTTATGATATCACTTCTAGGCGTTATATAACAACTGATACAAATGAACTTATTTCCACAGAGAAGACACTCACAGACTTAGAAAACAAACTGTGGTTATCTAAAATGAAAGGTGGTAGGATGGATAAATTAAGATTAGGGTTACCATAGCTATACCTATACATATTAAATACATATATCAAAAAGACCGACCATATATGAAGGCAGGGCTACTGAACACTCTGTATTAATTTACATGAGAAGAGGATCTGTACATGAATAGATATATATAATGTACAAATGAAGCAGATTTTGTACACTTAGAACAAACGATATTCTAATCATTACCCTGATTAGAAAAGATAAATTAAAAGAACATACAAGGGCTTCCCTGGTGGCGCAGTGGTTGAGGGTCCGCCTGCCGATGCAGGGGACGGGGGTTTGTGCCCCCCGGTCCGGGAGGAACCCACATGCCGCGGAGCGGCTGGGCCCGTGAGCCATGGCCGCTGGGCCTGCGCGTCCGGAGCCTGTGCTCCGCGGCGGGAGGGGCCGCAATAGTGAGAGGCCCGCCTACTGCAAAAAACAAAAAACAAAACAAAACAAAAAAAAGAACATACAAGAAGTACTGAGACATAAACTTAGGGGGGTTCTTCCTGGCACATTCCATTCTAATTTACAACCTAGAAACACTACTTCGAGGAAAGGTCTACTGCCCTAGTAACCAGATTTGGAAATGGAGAAATGCTGCCACTTTGCGGTCGTTTCCCACAATAGCAGTTTAACCCAGTGCTACTGGTCACTTAATATTAACAATATTTGCAGGCCTGTAAATGACACCTGCACTCAAAAAAATCCTGGGGTTTAAAATTGACCGAAAAATTCAAAAGAGGGAAACCTTTCAGAATTCAGAACAATGATACTGACAATGATCCAGGGCCTTGGAAAAAGAGGGCAAAGATCGAGATGATGCAAGAAATGTTTAACAAACACCTAGAAGGATTAGAAAAGGAACACCTAGAAGAATTAAAGAACAAGCAAACAGAGATGAACAATACAATAAGTGAAATGAAAAATACACTAGATGGAATCAATAGCAGAATAACTGAGGCAGAAGAACGGATAAGTGACCTGGAGACAGAATGGTGGAATTCACTCCCATGGAACAGAAAAAAGAAAATAGAATGAAAAGAAATGAAGATAGCCTAAGAGACCTCTGGACTACATTAAACACAACAACATTCACATTATAGGGGTCCCAGAAAGAGAAGAGAGAGAGAAAGGAACAGAGGAAATATTTGAAGAGATTATTTTCAAAAACTTCTGTAACATGGGAAAGGAAATAGCCACCAATGTCCAGGAAGCACAGAGAGACCCAGGCATGATAAGCCCAAGGAGAAACATGCTGAGACACATAATAATCAAATTGACAAAGTTTAAAGACAATGAAAAATTACTGAAAGCAACAAGGGAAAAACAACAAATAAAAGACAAGGGAACAGCTGATTTCTCAGCAGAAACTCTACAAGCCAGTAGGGAGTGGCATGATATATTTAATGTGATGAAAGGGAAGAACCTACACCAAGAGTACTCTACCCAGCAAGGATCTCATTCAGATTTGATGGAGAAATCAAAAGCTTTACAGACAAGCAAAAGCTAAGAGAGTTCAGCACCACCAAACCAGCTCTACAACAAATGCTAAAAGAACTTCTCTAAGTGGGAAACATAAGAGTGGAAAAGGACCTACAAAAACAAACCCATAACAATTAAGAAAATGGTAATAGGAACATACATATAGATATTACCTTAAACGTGAATGGATTACATACTCCAAACAAAAGACACAGGCTTGCTGAATGGATACAAAAACAAGACCCATATATATGCTGTCTACAAGAAACCTACTTCAGACGTAGGGACACATACAGACTGAAAGTGAGGGGATGGAAAAAGATATTCCATGCAAATTGAAATCAAAAGAAAGCTGGTGTAGCAATACCCATATCAGATAAAATACTTAAAAATAAAGAATGTTACAATACACAAGGAAGGACACTACATAATGATCAAGGGATCAATCCAAGAAGATATAACAATTATAAATATATATGCACCCAACATAGGAGCACCTCAATACATAAGGCAACTGCTAACAGCTATAAAAGAAGCAATAGTCAGTAACACAATAATAGAGGGGGAATTTAACACCTCACTTACACCAATGGACGGATCATCCAAAATGAAAATAAATAAGGAAACAGAAGCTTTAAAAGACACAACAGACCAGATAGAGTTAATTGATATTTATAGGACATTCCATCCAAAAATAGCAGATTACATTTCTTCTCACGTGTGCACAGAACATTCTCCAGTATAGATCACATCTTGGCTCACAAATGAAGCCTCAGTAAATTTAAGAAAACTGAAAACATATCAAGCATCTTTTCTGAAAACAACGCTATGATATTAGAAATTAATTACAGGGAAAAAAAGTAAAAACCACAAACACATGGAGGCTAAACAATAGGTTACTAAATAACCAAGAGATCACTGAAGAAATCAAAGAGGAAATCAAAAAATACCTAGAGACAAATGACAATGAAAACATGACTATCCAAAACCTATGGGATGCAGCAAAAGCAGTTCTAAAGGGAAGTTTATAGCTCTACAAGCCTACCTCAAGAAACAACAAAAAGCTCAAATAAACAGTCTAACCTTACACCTAAAGGAACTAGAGAAAAAAGAAGAAAAAAAACCCCAAAGTTAGGAGAAGGAAAGAAATCATAAAAATCAGAGCAGAAATAAATGAAATAGAAACAAAGAAAACAATAGCAAAGGTCAATAAAACTAAAAACTACTTCTTTGAGAAGATAAACAAAATTGATAAAACATTAGCCAGACTCATCAAGAAAAAGAGGGAGAGGACTCAAATCAATAAAGTTAAAAATGAAAAAGGAGAAGTTACAACAGACAACACAGAAATACAAAGCATCCTAAGAAACTACTACAAGCAACTCTATGCCAATCAAATGGACAACCTGGAAGAAATGGACAAATTCCTAGAAAGGTATAACCTTCCAAGACTGAACCAGGAAGAAATAGAAAATATGAACAGACCAATCACAAGTAATGAAATGGAAACTGTGATTTAAAATATTCCAACAAACAAAAGTCCTGGACCAGATGGCTTCACAGGTGAATTCTATCAAACATTTAGAGAAGAGCTAACACCCATCCTTCTCTAACTCTTCCAAACAAGTGCATAGGAAGGAACACTCCCAAACTCATTCTGTGAGGCCACCATCACCCTGATACCAAAACCAGACAAAGATACTACAAAAAAAGAAAATTACGGACCATATCACTCATGAATATAGATGCAAAAATCCTCAACAAAATACTAGCAAACAGAATCCAACAACACATTAAAAGGATCATACACCATGATCAAGTGGGATTTATCCCAGGGATGCAAGGATTCTTCAATATACGCAAATCATTCAGTGTGATACACCAAATTAAAAAATTGAAGAAGAAAAACCAGAAGATCATCTCAATAGACGCAGAAAAAGCTTTTGACAAAATTCAACACCCATTTATGATAAAAAAAACTCTCCAGAAAGTGGGCATAGAGGGAACCTACCTCAACATAATAAAGGCCATATACGACAAACCCACAGTCAACATCATTCTCAATGATGAAAAACTGAAAGCATTTCCTCTAAGATTAGGAACAAGACAAGAATGTCCACTCTAACCTCTATTATTCAAGATAGTTTTGGAAGTCCTAGCCATGGCAATCAGAGAAGAAAAAGAAATACAAATTGGAAAAGAAGAAGTAAAACTGTCACTGTTTGCAGATGACATGATACTATACATAGAGAATCCTTAAGATGCTACCAGAAAACTACTAGAGCTAATCAATGAATTTGGTAAAGTTGCAGGATACAAAATTAATGCACAGAAGTCTACTGTATTCCTATATACTAATGATGAAAAATCTGAAAGAGAAATTAAGGAAACACTCCCATTTACCACTGCAACAAAAAGAATAAAATACCTTGGAATAAACCTACCTAGGGAGACAAAAGACCTGTATGCAGAAAACTATACGACACTGATGAAAGAAATTAAAGATGGTACAAACAGATGGAGAGATATACCATGTTCTTGGATTGGAAGAATCAACATTGTGAAAATGACTCTACTACCCAAAGCGAGCAACACATTCAATGCAATCCCTATCAAATTACCAATGGCATTTTTTACAGAACTAGAACAAAAAATCTTAAAATTTGTATGGAGACACAAAAGACCCCAAATAACCAAAGCAGTCTTGGGGGAAAAAAGCAGAGCTGGAGGAATCAGACTCCCTGACTTCAGAGTATACTACAAAGCTACAGTAATCAAGACAATATGTTACTGGCACAAAAACAGAAATATAGATCAATGGAACAAGATAGAAAGCCCAGAGATAAACCCATGCACCTATGGTCAGCTAATCTATGATAAAAGAGGCAAGGATATCCAATGGAGAAAAGACAGTCTCTTCAATAAGTGGTGCTGGGAAAACTGGACAGCTACATGTAAAAGAATGAAATTAGAACACTTCCTAACACCATACACAAAAATAAACTCAAAGTGGATTCGAGACCTAAATGTAAGATGGGGCACTATAAAACTCTTAGAGGAAAACATAGGAAGAACACTCTTTGACATAAATCACAGCAAGATATTTTTTGATCCACCTCCTAGAGTAATGGAAATAAAAACAAAAATAAACAAATGGGACCTAATGAAACTTAAAAGCTTTTGCACAGCAAAGGAAAAGATAAACAAGATGAAAAGGCAACCCTCAGAATGGGAGAAAATATTTGCAAATGAATCAATGGACAAAGGATTAATCTCCAAAATATATAAACAGCTCATGCAGCTCAGTATTAAAAAAATAAAAACCCAATCCAAAAATGGGCAGAAGACCTTAATAGACATTTCTCCAAAGAAGACATACAGATGGCCAAGAAGCACATGAAAAGCTGCTCAACATCATTAATTATTAGAGAAATGCAAATCAAAACTACAATGAGGTATCACCTCACACCAGTTAGAATGGGCATCACCAGAAAATCTACAAACAACAAATGCTGGAGAGGGTGTGGAGAAAAGGGAACCCTCTTTCACTGTTGTTGGGAATGTAAAGTGATACATTCACTATGGAGAACAGTATGGAGGTTCCTTAAAAAACTAAAAATAGAATTACCATATGACCCAGCAATCCCGCATATACCCAGAGAACACCATAATTCAAAAAGACACATTCATCACAATATTCATTGCAGCACTATTCACAGTAGCCAGGTCATGGAAGCAACCTAAATGCCCATCGACAGACGAATGGATAAAGAAGTTGTGGTACATATATACAATAGAATATTATTCAGCCATAAAAAGGAGCAAAATTGGGTCATTTGTAGAGACGTGTATGGATCTAGAGACTGTCATACAGAGTGAAGTAATTCAGAAAGAGAAAAACAAATATCACATATTAACACATGTGTGTGGAACCTAGAAAAATGGTGCAGATGAACAGGTTTGCAGGGCAGAAATAGAGACACAGATGTAGAGAAAAAACATATGGACACCAAGGGGGGAAAGTGGCTGGGGGGTGGGTGGGATGAACTGGAGCCTAGGATTAACATATATATATATTAATATGTATAAAAGATAACTGATAAGAAACTGCTGTATAAAAAAATAAATAATATAAAAAATTTTTTAAAAAAGAAAAAGTTCTTCCCTTCCCATAGACGTATTTATATGAATGAATTATTTCTATGCTTATATCTACAAATATAAAAAAAAGGAATAAAACCTACCTTGAGGGCTTCCCTTGTGGCGCAGTGGTTGAGAGTCTGCCTGCTGATGCAGGGGTCACGGGTTCGTGCCCCGGTCCGGGAAGATCCCACATGCTGCGGAGTGGCTGGGCCCGTGAGCCATGGCCGCTGAGCCTGCGCGTCCGGAGCCTGTGCTCCGCAACGGGAGAGGCCACAACAGTGACAGGCCTGCGTACCGCAAAAAAAAAAAAAAAAAAAAAAACA